>NC_056749.1:236607366-236753514 GCF_019279795.1 Protopterus annectens | reverse complement strand
TTTCAGCTAAATGGCAATTTTGAATGTCCATGATTTTTTCTTTTAAGTATATTTATGGACAATTTCAGGCCAATAAAGCCAAACCTCTCTAGCTGTGGATATGCATGTTTCTGCCTTTCTTACAGCATCATCAGCACAGCATAAGAGGAATGTTTGACTTTTGGAAACACAGGGTTGTCATACCTAACTGATATCCATAAACATTGGAGTGTCTACAAAATATCCCAACTAACAAACTAAAACCATGATTAAAAAGGTCACAGAGGAAAAACCAATTGGTTAAAAAAAACACACACAAAAAATCTAGCAAAGCTAGACTTTTCACTGTATACATCTGACATACTAGCAATGTAATGCATTAACTAATGTGTTTTCATTAATGTGGAAGTAGTCAGTGAAAATAAACTTCACTGTTAATGTATGTGTATTGTTTTTTTAAGTTTTGATTATCCTGAATGCATTGCATGTTAGTTTGTAATAAAATGTGTTTGCTTTAGATACTGATTTGAATCCTTGACAACACAAACAACAGTATTTGATGCATTGTTTCAGCAACAGTACAGATGGAAAGGAGTACGAGATTCTGAGATGGTTTATGTGCTGTGTTATCTTTGTCGTGTTCATTGTTTTCATATGGAAGAACTTTATAAAATGCTTCATAAGCTTGTCATTTCATGTGTCTGTTTAGGTCCTGCACAACAGTATTTTAAAATATGCGCAAGGACATTTTGCTTTAGACTTTGCCTTGGAGCCCTTGCACCAGAAATGACATGATGTTGATTTGAGTCAACCACTCAAGAAGCTAAGTAGTTTTCGGTTTTGTTGTTTTTGCAGGTCTCTGCCACTGTCCAAGACTTCCAGCACCACTGCCACAGATGACTCCTGGAAGGAGGGCTGTTACTGATGAAGGCCAAAGAACATAGGGACTGTAGTTGCCTGAAGTGGCACCATCCCAGCTGGCTGGGCATGGGAACTTTTTTTTTAAATATACTCTCTTGCTCCTAATAGTGCCACAGAGTCACTCATCAGACTTTTAACATGCCAGTAAAGAACCATCCAACACACAGGGCTACTGAGTCTACAGATTAGACATTTTTTGCATTCCAGTTTTTTACTAGTTTATACAGTGACATTGTAGTTGTCTTGCTGTTTGTTCCTTTCAGCTGTACAAAAAGAAAATAAGGTGAAGTTGTTTTTAAAAGTTTGTCTTAACATTTCTTTCATTTTGTAACCGATGCGCACACGTGCACCCACACACTGTGGAATTCTTAAGCTAGTTGGTATGTAGGTGTAAGCTCAGATGTAAAATAATTTTCTAGAAAGTTGAAATAATGACCAAATTCAAAAGTGATTTTGTGTAAGGGATGAGTTCTGTGAGAGCTTGAGGTGGTTAAGGCCACTACAGAAATGGCAACAGCTTTTTTTTTCTGATTCTATTTATTTTTACATTGTCAGCATTAAATTGAGGCTGATAACATTCACATTAATTGGCACATTCCTGGAAGCTTCAACTCTGTTCACTCAATCTGGAAATTAAATTAAAAAATGCCCGCTGTTTCACCTTGGAAAGAGTTGGGCTACATGAAGAATAGCATGGCATTAAGTGAAATCTTTGCCTTTTATGAAGGATTTTAAATGCCTTGTATTGTACTTCCTGAGTGTGTTATGTGGGTCTGTCAAGAATGAATGAGCAGCTGTCTTAATGTGTAATAGGTCAACAAGCCAGTAAAGACTTTGGTTGTTTTTTTGATAGCATTGTAGCTGGCATGTAAAACTGATATTTGTGCCTCATGAAATTGTATGTGTACATAACCTGTGCGCACCATGTCTCTGAAAAAGTAGTGTGTATATGCAAAATGCAGATGATAGTTTATTTGACTGCTGTCTTTGTTCATGCCCGTTACCCCCATTCTAGACTTATTTCTTGACTTACGAACTTTGTGTCTTTTGGGAGGTTTCTCTTTAGCGATCTTGATTTTTTTTTGGATTTCATCCTAAAATGTTGATCATTAATTTCATTCAGTTCTGCTGCGGTCTGTAATTATTTATTGCTCTGTAATGATTTACCATTATTTGCTGAAATCTGAAAAAAAACAATGAGAAGTTAGTCTTTTTATGGAGAACTTTTGCAACATTATTACTTGCATGGTTTTCTCTTCACCTTTGTCAGGCAGGTTTTAACCTTTCTTTTCCTAGTTGCAAGAATTAGCCCCAGTTTACTTGTTCCTTTCAATGGTGCTCTTTTGAGTTTGTACTATAACTTCTAGTGGGTGTGGTCTAAGCCTTTGAAGACGGTGTTATCTCACAGTTCAAATGCTCATACCGCTAGAACCATAAGTGTTACTAAACATCTGTAAATGGTAAACTATTTCACACAAAATAATCTTTACAGTGGTTGCATTCATTCAGTTTAGGATCTTAAACTGGATTTTGTAAACCACAGTAAAAATCATTTTTTGTAATGTTCTATCAATGTCTTACACATACCTCAGTAACCATACCGCAAGCAACATTTTCTTCATGCAGCTGTGAGCTTTCATATGGAGCTTTTCTTTCTATTTAGAGAAATAAGAAAATCAGAATCTCTTCAGCTGCACTAGATAGTATTCAAATATCAATATGTTTGTGTTTGCCATCATATTAGTCTTATTATGAAATCTTATAATACCTTATAAGTAGCATGGTTTTAGAGTTATTAATGCAAATAGAAACAAGAAGTATTTGATGCCTAGAGGCATTAGTAGTATGTAACTGCAGAAACTGTGCTGTAATGAATTAAGGTATCTTAATTCTGCCAGTACAACATCTGCGCTGGCTGGCATACGCTGTTGGATATGTAACAGCATTACAGCATACCATCTACACGTCTTAAGACTTCAAGAGAATTGCTCAAGTGATTCCCATCACACATACACCGTTGGCTTTCTATATGAAGGGTGAGAAGTATTGACGTGTCTTATGAGTATTGCTCATTTTATTGCTTCTTTTAACATTTACAAAAAGTTCTACCTATCGTTTTGGCACTTGGACTTCAAAGTACTAATGCTGTTCTCAAAAAAAAAAAAAAAAAAAAAAAAAAAAAAAAGTTAAGTGAGACTTTATCAAGTTGCTTCATATTTTCACATACATCTTGTATTTTTACCATGAAGTAGCACAGAGGACCGAGCCTAAAGACCACCAAAACAAAATGCTTAAAAGTTCTTGTCTTGGGTGTTAAATGGGAAAAATTTAAATCTGTGAGGAAAAACTGAAGCATCCTCAAATTAAGCCAAAGGAGTGATTTTCTAGAAAAAGAGGAAATGGAAGAAAATAAAAAAATGCACTGAAGACCTCCTCAAAGGCTCATACAACAGGGCAAAAAGCTGTTTCTTACAAGAGAGAAAAAAATGGGACCACAAGTTAGGAAAGGAATAAGAAAAAGTAAAAAAAATATTGCACTGGTGAAGGTACAGTGGATATTTAACAGGAATTCATGGTTTTAAGTGTTTTCTCTGGCATTATGTAGACCATGTTCACCAGAGACAAGTGTGTATGTAATGAAAAGGTTGATCAAAATAGTTGTTTTCAAAGTAATTGGAGTTTATTCTTTAACTTAAAGCTGCGCAAACGCCACTGAGATCCATACAAGCACTGGGCAGTGTCTAAACTGCAGCTGAAAAATATATGGTCATTGCCAGAAAGCCGAAACTGTGTTTAGAGTAAGAGGAAAACATGATGCAATGAAAATCTTCCAGAGAAGTTAATACAACAGTAAGTTTACTAAATAAAAGAAACAGAAGTAGCAATCTTTCCCCTCTTTGTAAAGAGGATAAATGATTAACATTTTGCACAAAGATTCAGTAGTGAGCGTGCCATATTCCTTAAGTGCCATTAGAACATAAAGGTAAAAGTCCCCTTCTTATTGTAGCAATCTATCGTCTTGCTTGCTTTTTTCTTTTTGTATAGCTAACCACAGGATATTTTTCTGAGATAAGGTTTGTAGAGTTTTCCCCAAACAAAAAATCTTTGTAATTTGAAGCATGTCGCATCTTAAGCTCAGAACGGAGAGTAGAGTATGTTGTCAAGGCTGTCTGATGACGCCAAGAGCATCTCTTGCAAAGTGTACTGTATACTGCTTTTTAAACTACCTTTTGAGTGTCTGGAAAGGAGATGAAGAATTTTCCGTGATCTGACTTAAGGGGATGCATTTCCCTCACTTCTAAGACTTAGACTGATGATTCTAAGTCAGATTGGTCACCAGAACATTCCTAGGCTACTGTGACCCCTCATACTTACCCATGATCCCTAATACTGACGCCTTGACCTCCAGATCTCTAATTGTGGTTGGTTAGTGGTGAAGAGCCCAGGCTACCGGAGTATATTTTTTGAAGTTTTCTCTGGATTCAGATCTGAGCTTTTCATTTTCTTTCTCTGTAGGTTCTGTAAGGTGTTTCCTATTACAGTGGTATATATTTCATTTCAGATTGCAGCAAGTTTCCTTCTCTCAGTTGCCTTTTTTTCTATTAAAAATACATTATTTTATCTAACAATATCACTAGATTACTATTTCTGACCCTGGAGGTATTGAATGTGCATTCTTTCAAAAAGTGTTCTTCTGGAGGCCACAATTCTCCTGCTAGATGAACGCAACAAGTGCTTAAAGTATCATGGTGAGGGGCAGTTTCAAAAAAATGTGACACTTATGTGGCTTTTAAGCTGTCACCTCTTAAGGAACAATGCAGTCTGAGTATGGAGACTGAGATACTCAAGGTTATCCCAGAGTTGGACCAGATGGCTTCTTCCTCCACTTCCAAATCTCTTTCCAAGAGAAGACTGCTGGGGAAGGAAGTAAAGAAACCTAGACTGCAGACAGACTACAGGATGACCAAGATGTATTGCTTATCTCAGAAGCTTATAATATGAAGACATGTACAGCTCAGTAGTCTTTAACCCCCAGAGTTTTTCCATTTGGAAAACATACATGTGGTGGGTCTCTGAAGTGACCTTTGGAAACATTTCCTTCTTCCTCCTCCTCCTGCACTGTAGCCTGTACTTATCTCAGGTGATGTGGCTAGCCTTTTTCCAAGTTCAGCACATATCTTTCTAGGTCCCCTCTCCCCACCAGCATTAACATCTTTCAAGCATCATTGTTGATGGACTCTAGGCTATCTTCTATCCTCAATCCCTTTGATGCCAGTCATTGAGCCATTTACTTTGGAGTTGATGTTGAAGGACATCTTGCAGTTGATGCTATCAGTTTTAGGCATGATTATGATCAGCCGTTGGCTTCAGTAGCCATGGACTGTACATCCTTTGGGTCAGTCCCAGTCCTTACATTGAGGGTTGATGCTTCTGTGTTGGCCTTGGAACCAGGGCTTAGTATTTCATTCCCAAATATAGTTTTTTTGGCAGTAAATGGCAGGGTCTTCAGCCTTGAACAAGGTGTTGGAGTGTGCAGTGGCAAGTGCTCCTCTTGTCAACAAGGCAGGCATGATCTCTGGGTTGACCTTTTCAGCCTCTATGTTGATATCCTTTGCAGCCTCTGGCTGAAGGTCAGTGGTGGTTCCTGTCTCATCTTGATTGTTGCAGGTGTTGATGCTGTCTAGGGAGATGTTCTTGGATCAGGATATGTGGTCCATTCAGTGGTCCTCAGCTGCACTGCTTCTAGACCAACATTCACTGGCCCTTACTGGACAGAGGGACTGGAAAACTTCACTTTACATATTATGTCTCCAGTCTGTGTAGATACTCCTCCACCGGGACTAGAGTTCATTCATTGAGCCATCGGGGTGGTTTGAGGTTTTTTTTTACCTTTAAGTCCCAACTCCCTGTGCATATGCCGTGCTAAACAGGCAAACAGGACTGATGGTGCTGGTCATCCTTCACTTTGGCAAAGGTTGCTAGCAGCAAGCAACCGCACCCCTTTTCTTGAAACACAGGAAGTCTCCCTGGTATGCATCAGAAAAAATTAAACTTCCTGAGCACATTTCACTCTGCTCCTTTCCCTCAGGGCTAGTCTCTGCCAGTGCCAGGACCATAAATCGAGTCCTGGTCTCCTGATTTGCAGTTAGAGCTCTCTCTGGCTTGGAGTTGGGCTACTTCCACAGGATGACTTTCACTTAGCAACAGGATGATTTTCACTTGGCAGGTGCGGTCTTCTTTCTCCCTAAACTTTTCTCACTCTGGACATGTCAGGTCGACTGTGTTATGGCCATTTTCTATGATTATTGCTGCTCTGCTGTATAGAAAATAAATGTTCTTAACAGTGCTGTATTCTACTGGCTGAAGGATATGCTACATAGCACATATACTGACATATGTATCTATCCGGTTCTATCCCCCTCTATCTGCTAGATCCCTGAAAGGCTTGAACGCCAGAAGAACATCTCCCCTGCTGAAACCTAACTGGAAACTTTCCTGCACTGTCCCTCGACTCTGAAAAAACTCTGCCAAGGGTAATATTATCTTATCCTGTCTGTCTGTATGTACTGTATTGATTAGCCATACCGGGTCTACAGCACTACCAGTAATCCCTCAAAGCCCCATAATCAACCCTAAAATACTAAACTGGGTTACTGCTATATCTAAGGATTACCTAGTGAACATATCTTAAGTTTCTAGGTATATTACTAGCATAAATTAATTCAGACACACAGAACAAAGCTCCTTTTTACTGTAGGCTCTGTAGCCCAGCCGTCTGCCTTAGATTTTACCACTCGGAAACTGAGCTTAATCATGCTAACTAAGGAAAAACAGTTGAGCTCCCTGCATAAAACATATAAAACTAGAAATTACATAGCATAAACCTGAAGCAGGGGTTTAAACTCTTGAGCTCTGTACAAAAATAGCAGACAATTGGCAGAAGAAAGCTTAGTGTGAGAAAAGGCTGCAAAAAGTAATTACTAACAGTATACTACGTAAAAAGTGTATACTGAAGGCAAAACAAGGGTAAGAAAGTATTTAAAACAAAAAAGCCTCATTGTACTTAAATGTGTTGATAGTTTCTCACTGCTAGCTGGTTTCTTTGCATTGGCCCTGCTACACTCGCCCTCGCTCCGCTTGGGCTCACTCCGCACCCCACCCTGCACATAAAATCCCTCCCGCCCCTAGATGTGCTAAATTTATAGCCACAACTGCCACTCCCTTAATTATAGAACCAATCAGCAATTGTTAGACCCCCCCTAACCACAACACCCTCTCTACTTTACCCTTATCTACTACCCTTCCACCCCCATTCTTAAACAATTGTAAGTTGCAAAACCTCTTCAATGCCTCTACAAGCCTCAACCCCACCTTTCAATTCAAAGCCCTCCTACTACCTTTTACCCATGCCGATAATTACGTATTTTACCACAGCTTATGAACATCTCTCCCTTCCAGGCTCCCACTACCCCAGATCACAGACCAATACTCATGCTCTTTCACATAACTTTAATCAGCCACTACTCCCCCTCCCTTCCAACTCCCATATTACAGTAACTCAGCAGCTCATTCAAGTCAGTTATGTTAACCCTAGAACTAAACACTACTACAAACTATTATTCAAACTTCAAAAACTAATAATCTATTCTCAAGTTAACCTCACAATGGATGGGGACATCCACCCCAACCCAGGACCCAACCCCATCAGAAGCATCTAACCCAATATATAATATCCCCTCTAGCCTGCAAAACTTAAACATCTCCTCTACCTCTCTCCTCATCTACCATCTAAACATCAGAAGCCTAAATAATAAAATCCACTACCTGCATGCCCTCTTAGCAGTACACTCCCCAGGTATACTATGTCTTACAGAAACCTGGCTTAAGCCATCCACCACTGACAATGAAGATGTTTATTGTGTTACCTTGCTGCAGTCATCCCACTTGGGTTATCCTGCCGTCAGCAAAGTCTTGGTCCGGCGTCGGTTGCTGTCGCTTCTTCCCTGACGTCAGTGCGCCAGGGGTATACAAGAGGCATCCGATGCCATTTTCTTTCGTCTTTCTTGCCGCACGGTGCCCGAAGCAGAAGCAGTTCGCAAGTGCCGGTTCGCCGACACCTGAGATTTTCGATTTGAATTTCAGTCCAAAGTCTTCAATAAAGCTAAGTACCCCTTTGGGGAACATTTTCTTGCCTCAGTCTGATGTCAGAAAAAGTTAACAATTGCATTTCTTGTGGGAAGCAAATACCTCATAAGAACTTCCATTCCTATTGTATTCCTTGCCTAGGCCCAGACCACAGCATCACAGGTTGTCGGTTTTGCGCTAGGTTTAATAAACGAACTATCAAACACCGTTTTGACTTCGGACGGCATTACTTTGGTAGGAAATTTAATTATATCATGCCGTCGGAGCAGCTGACGACCGCCATTCCTAAAAAACGCAAGAATAAGGCGAGGCCTCAGCTGGGCCTGTCGCCGGTTCTCTGGTTTTCAGTGAGGTGCCTACGCAGCCCCTGACGACTGCAGAGCTGGAACCCCAAACAGCTGCGAATTCCCATGCAGAGTCCACTAGGCCGACGCAGCCATCTACCGACACTGGAGCAGAACTAGACACTGGTGCAACAGAAACACCTTCGGTTACCGAGGGTGTCTTCAGACCGACTACACTCACCATTAAATCTTATGCTAAACTTAAAACTCCTTTAAAACCAAAGAAAACTGTACATCAGTCTACAGTTCAAGGCCCCATGCCTAAGAAACAGATGCTTAAGATAGCTGAAGATTTGATTACCCTTATCAGGGGTTCCCATCCCCCTCCTGATAAAAGACCAAGACAAGAGGAGGAATATGCATCCTCTGACCAGGTTTCTCTCTCCTCAGATTCTTCTGAGGAACAGGATTACACCTTTCCACCTTTGGAAGATTCTGATGCTGAAGACTCTATTCCCTCACCATCTCCCCCTGAAGACTACTCCTTTGGGGAAACTTTACATACCATGAGAGAACATTTCCGCTGGGAAGGCCAGGATTACTCCGATTCTAAGAAAAGGCTACAAGAGTTCCTTTTACTACCCCAGCACAGACCTCTTGCTATCCCTCCTGTTCGAGATATTGTGGATGATGTTTACTTGGAGTCTAGCTTAAATCCAGACTCTCTTCCTTCTGCTCCAGCCAAGCCAGACAGATACTACAGAGTACCTGACTCACACAAATTCCTTTATAAAAGCCCTGTAGTTGACCCAGAAACAATTTCCCAGGGTCCTAAGGGAGCAAAAGCTGCTATGGCTAAAAATCCTGTGCCCTCTGAAAGGGATTCCAAAGCCCTAGATAGATGGGGAAAGAAAATATACACCTCAGCTACTCTGGCTATGAGAGCATTAAATTGCCAGTCTCACATGTTGAAATACCAACAATTCCTAATGTCTCAGTTAAAACAAAAAATGAGCACACATTCAGAACTGCCTGAATTCAAGGAAATGCAGGATCTGTTGCATGCAGCTGAACAGGTTGGCAAACATACTTTACAATGTGGATTTGATTCATTGGAAGCTTCTTGTAGAGCAGCTGTTACTGTCTCTGTCATACGTAGACATGCTTGGTTAAAAAAACAAACCCTCCCCGACCGTGTTAAAGCAAAATTATTGGATGCACCTTTACAGCAGGATGTATTATTTGGTGTCAAAGCAGAAGAGGTTTTAAAGAAAATGGAGGATAAGGCAAAGTCTATGCAAACAGTCAAGGAATTTTTGCAGGTACAACCACCTCGTTTCAGCAGAAATTGGCCAACAAAAAACTGGTCCTTTCCAGCTTCAGATAGATCACAGAGGGGCAAATATAGATGCCCAAGGGGCAGAGGTCAGTCACAGGGCCCTTACAAACCTCACCAATGGGGTTCTGCTACCCAGAAAGGAGGAGAAGACAGGCCCCAAGCTAGCAGAAGACAAACACAATGACTCTATCCTCAAACTACCAAGCAAATCTCTCATGGCAACTCCCTTGGGAGGAAAACTAGCATTTTTTGCAGACAACTGGCACATCATCACAAAAGACAAATGGGTTCTAAACATTGTCTCTCAAGGATACAGATTCCACTTTCATACCTTACCAAGGATCAAAGGAATGCCAAACCTGCAACCAAATCAATGGGCAGAGGCACAAAAACAAATTACAGCTCTCATGAACATGAGAGCCATTCAACAGGTACCTACACAGGAGCAAGGACAAGGATTTTACTCAAGACTCTTCCTAGTCCCAAGAAAGGACAAAGCATGGAGACCCATTCTGGATCTTTCAATTCTGAACACCTATCTGCAAGTACCAAAATTCAAGATGCTAACACTACAGCAGCTTCTTCCCATGCTGGGCAAGAATGCTTGGCTAGTCGCTTTGGACCTCAAGGAGGCATACCTGCATGTCCATATCAGACAAAATTGCAGAAGATACCTCCGCTTCATTGCAGGTTCAACGCATTATGAATTCTCTGCACTGCCCTTTGGCTTATTTACTGCGCCCAGGGTTTTCACAAAATGCCTGGCACCAGTAATTGCATACTGCAGACAGAGAAATTCAAATATACCCATACCTGGACGACTGCCTTATTCAAGCAGAAAACAAAGACGTTCTTTTAAAGCATCTGGCATTTGTCAAACACCTTCTAAGTTGCCTAGGGTACACAGTAAACGAAAATAAATCAAAACTAGTGCCCTCACAAAACATAATATTCGTGGGTGCCAGCTTGAATACAATGGCCCAGATGGCTTATCTCACGCCAGACAAGCAATGACAGCTGTTTAAATATTTCCAAAATAATGGCAACAAAGACCCAACTCCCTGCAAGAAAAATTCTGCAGGCCTTGGGATTCATGGCATCTTGCATACTACTAATACCATTTGCAAAACTGCATATGAGGAAATTACAATGGTACCTGGAAAGTGGATGCACTCAGCACAGCCACAGCTTGGAAACAATGATACCACTCATTCCCTGCCTTAAACAGGAGTTTCTATGGTGGGCACAGGCATGTCACCTCAAGGGTCAGCCTTTCACCTTACCCACAGCCAAGGCAAACTATGACAACAGATGCATCGGACTATGCCTGGGGAGCACACATGGCAGGGCAATGCATTCAGGGCAAATGGACTACAGATCAGAGGCATCTGCATATCAGTTAAAAAGAAATGCTAGCAGTACAGAATGCCCTAACAGCTTTCAAGGACCTTCTACACCCAGGACAACTAATAATAAAGACGGACAATACCACAATCGTGGTACATAAACAAGCAAGGGGGCACACATTCCTACCCTCTATGCAGGCAAGCAATGACCTTGTGGAACACTGCACTGTCTTACCAGGTTCAATTACAAGCACATTTCCTGCCAGGAAAGAAAAACACATTGGCAGACGACCTAAGCAGAAACATCATGGATCCACACGAATGGAAACTAGATCCACAAGTATTTGCAATGATAGCTCAGAAATGGGGACGCCCAGATATAGATCTGTTTGCAAGCCCCCACAACCACCAACTTCAAAAATTTTGCACAAGAACCTTCCATCCACTAGCTTGGAAAGTGGACGCCCTCTCATTCAGTTGGAAAACATTAACAGTGTATGCCTTCCCTCCACTACCTCTTCTAGCAAAGGTACTGCTGAAAGTCAGATTAGAGGCGCCACAAATGATACTCGTTGCACCAGACTGGCCACGCCAGCATTGGTACCCAATTTTAAGGAACATGGCCCACGGCCCACCATGGATTTTGCCACAAATTTCTCACCTGCTCACCCAGCAAGACCATCAGATTCTACACAGCCAGCTCAAGACTTTAAACCTGGCTGCATGGCAAATTAGCTAAACAACCAGCCAACACCTTTATCCAAAGCTGTTATGGATGTCATTCTGAAGGCCAGGAGGCCTAGCACCAGGGAAGCCTATTCAGACAAATGGAAAAGATTTTGCGCTTGGAACCAGGCTAAAGGCCTAGCCCCCCTTGATCCAAACATCCCTCAGATTCTACAATATTTAACTGAGATATGTTACACAAAGGACTTTCCTTTTCATCTATTAAGATCCACGCATCAGCAATTTCAGCTCATTACAGCACGGATCTTCCTTTATTCTCACACCCACTCCTAAGACAGTTCCTCAGAGGGGCTAAGAACTTAAGACCGCCAAGGAGAGCTCCAACACCTACTTGGGATCTCAACTTTGTTCTGGAAAAGCTTACACTGCCGCCCTTTGAACCAGCTTTTTCAGCTGACTTAAAATTTCTTTCATGGAAAACTGCCCTACTACTAGCAATAACCTCAGCTAGAAGAGTCTCAGAGCTACAGGCACTAATGGCAGTGGAACCTTTCATCATTTTTCATCAAGACAGAGTCTCTCTACGAACTAATCCTTCCTTTATGCCAAAGGTGATATCCAGTGTGGCCATAAACCAAACCATTCACTTGCCCACCTTCTTCCCAAATCCCCAGAACAAAGGAGAAAGACTCCTGCACTCTTTGGACATTCACAGGCAATTACGTTACTACTTGGATAAAACTAAGGCTTTCAGAAAAACTGACCAGCTTTTTGTAGCCTATGCTACAGGATCACAAGGAAAAGCTATCTCAAAACAGACCATTTCAAACTGGATAGGGCATTGCATACGTTTCTGCTACATACATCATGGGAAACCAGTGCCTGCTAACATTAGGTCCCACTCCACCACGGCTACAGCTACATCAGCAGCCTTTCTCAGGGGAGTGCCAACTAAGGATATTCTGGAAGCTGCTACTTGGAGTTCAGTGCACACCTTCACCAAACACTATCACTTACCTCTATACTCTAAGACTAGAGCTGGTTTTGCCACTGCAGTTTTGCAGGGCTTACTAGCTTCTTCTAACCCTGTCTGACTCCACCTCCCATCCTTAGCTTTGGGATTCAACCCAAGTGTGATGACTGCAGCAGGGTAACACGATGAACATAGTGCAGTTTTGTACCTATCATAAATGTAGATGTTCGAGTGTTCACCCTGCTGCAGTCCAGGTTACCTTCCCTCCATCCCCTCTGAACTAGCTGAACTTATCTCTATCAATCTATACTATACTACCTCTGTGGTGTGTTTGCTTGTGCCTAAGGGTTTTGTTTTATTTTTATATAGCTATATGTATATATATATATATATATATATATATATATATATATATATATATATATATATATATATATATATATATATATATATATATTTTGCCTACCTATTGGGGGCACCTGACATCTGGGGCAAGAACAGCTGCAGAAAATGGCGTCTGATGCCTCTTGTATACCCCTGGCGCACTGATGTCAGGGAAGAAGTGACAGCAACTGACGCCGGGCCAAGACTTTGGAATTTGGGCCGACTGCGGGACCGCCTGATGGCAGGATAACCCAAGTGTGATGACTGCAGCAGGGTGAACACTCTACATTTATGGTAGGTACAAAACTGTACTTTACTCCTCCAGGTTACAATATAATACGACTGGACCGCACCTCAAAAAAGGGAGGCGGGGTAGCTGTCTTATATAAATCTTCAATTAATGTAACTATTTCCAACTCTCCACAATTTCCTCAAGCTGATAAAGCTGAAGTACTCTTTACAAAACTACAAATTAACCAGCATAAATCTATAAATATCGGCTGCATTTATATCCCACCTGGCAACGACACCAGTATCCTTGAAGACATTCTACAGTGGCTGTCCATACACTCCCCACAAGAAACTGTTGTTTTAGGTGACTTTAATATAGAATGGAACACCTGCTCCTCAGACTTCCCTACTACCCACATAACACTATATGGTTTCTCCCAAGTCATAACCTCCACCACCAGAACTAGTAAGCCCAATAACAAAGAAAGCATATTAGATTGGATTCTCATTAATAACCCTCCCCAAATGTATAAGGCAGGCACCCAACCTGAGGAAATAAATGATCACCTCCTAACATATATACTCGGACAAAAAAAATGATATCCCTCAAATACCTAGCTTCAGAATTATCAGGAACAATAAGAGCTTCAATCTAACCAAATTCCAATTAGAACTTCAAACATGTAACTGGAATAGACTAAAACAACTCCCACTAGACGAGGCAGTATCACACTTTAACTCCACATTTCTTACAATCCTTAGCAATCATGCACCCACCCGGACCATCAGAACAAAGAAAAAAGTAGCACTGTGGCTGTCCAAAGAAACTAGACAAAAAATCATGAATAGAAATAAAGCCTGGTTGTCTTGGAAAACCAATAAAAACCCTAAGGATCAACTAGTATATAAACAGCTAAGAAATGATACTAAAGTCTATAATGTTAGACAAAAAAGACTATTACTGTAACCTGCAACATAAACATCAAAATCGACCACAAAAAAATTTTGGTCCATCTTAAACAATCTTCTCCATCCAGGTAATACTACTACCCCTACACCTGCGTCTGTCCTCCAAAAACCTCCAGAAAATATTGCCAACACCTTCTTTACAGGAACTATACAATCCCTTGCCAACCAACTAGGCCTCAACAACCTAGACCCTATTAACCCCATATCCAATACCCACCCATCATTTATTTATTTATTTTATTTTGCATTTGTTAACCGGGAGAGTCCGACTGGATGCATGTCCATTTTCAGCGGAGGCCCGGGGAGAAAAGCTCCAAGTACATAACAGATATATGAACATTGTTAATGCAAAAAAAAGGAAGATAGTTGAGTTCTAAATACAATATAAAGATACATCACATCTTGGGGAAAAAAAAACAGCAGCAGCATATAAAAAAAAACATAGGTCAGTTACAAAGGCGAGGCGCCTTGTTAAAAAGCGGTTAAGGATAGTGAGGTAAGAGAAGGGTAAATGATAGTGGTTAATCAGGTTTGGAACAGGGACATTGCCAGAGAGTATTGAGATGGGGTTTAAGCTTTTTGAATTGTAGGAGTGAGGGTTCTGAGGTGAGCATGGTCAGTAGGGAGTTCCACATTTTACCTACAAAGTTTGAGAATAGAGAATCCCCAGCAGAATTATTGGCTTTGGTAGTTTGAGCTAAGATCTTATTGGAGGAGCGTAAAGATTGCAGGTTAATATAGGGGTGAATGATGTTTTTCAGAGCTGGTGTTTTCTCTGGGTGATGCAGTATCTGGTGAGCCATTTTGAATTGGTTGAAATGGAGTTGGCTGGAAAACTCTAACCACCCTAGTTGCTTCAAGTTAGTGCAGTGGTGCGTTCTAAAGGTGGAATTTGTGGCAAATCTAGCTATGTGATTGTAACAAGAAGCAAGTTTGTTAAGGGTTGTCTTGTTTAGGTTTGTAAAGAGGGGAGGCATAGAAAAGAGTTGATAGTAGGTGTGTGCTGGCAATTGTAATTTTAGCATGAGGAGTGAGAAAGTGTTTTACTTTATAGAGAGAGCCAAGCTTTTTATTGACTGTTTTGATGGTAAGATTGAAATGGGTGTCAAATTTAAGGAGTTATCAATGGTAACACCTAATAGCTTTGTGTGAGCTTCTGGTGATATAGTGATTCCATTGGAGGATGTAATAGAGAAGGTGGGGGGAAGAGTCTTGTTAGTGGGTGAGAAAGTAAGTAGTTTTGTTTTGTTGGGGTTGAGAACTAGTTGTCGACTTGAGAACCATTTTTCTATTAGGTTGAAGGTGTCTTGGGTTGAAGCAGTGAGGTCTGCCAGGTTGGAGGCAGTGCTGATGATAGTCGAATCATCTGCATATTGAATGCATGTGGCATGGGGGGTGATTGTGGGCAGGTCATTAACAAAGATGGTGAAGAGGGCCAATAATAGATCCTTGGGGAACTCCAAGTGTAACAGGTAGGCATGTAGATAATTTGTCCTGCCATAGAACAGCCTGTTGCCTATTGGGCAGGTAGGATTGGAACCATTTCAGCGTGGAATTGCTGAGTGATAGTTTTTTTAATGTATGGAGGAGTTGAATGTGGTTCACCATATCAAAGGCCTTGGAGAGGTCTAAGAAAAGAGCAGATGATAGTTTATTATTGTTTCTGAAGTTATTGATGGTATTAGAAAAGGATAGTAGGGCTGATGTGGTACTGTGATTTGGCCTGAAGCCATGTTGGGAGTTAGCTAGAATTTTATTTTTGGTGAGGTGTTCCATCAGTTGTTTGTGGACACACTTTTCCATAATTTTGGCCAGGGGTGAGAGTATAGCTATAGGTCTGTAGTTGGTTAGCTCTAGTGAGCTACCACCTTTATGGAGAGGAATAATGTGGGACATTTTCCATATGGAGGGGATGAAGGCTTCTGACAAGGTACGGTTTATGATTATGGAGATGGGATAGGAAATGGCCTCAGCTGCTTTTTGCAGAAACTCAGCTGGGAGAAGGTCAGCTGCTAGCTTAGTGGGTTTTAGTTTTTAAGAAGAGATGTTATAAAGGATATGGGTACTGGATCAAAGGTAAATAGATGATCTGATGTAGTTGTAGTATTCTGCTGGCATGGGTAGTGGAGTGGGCTGGTTGTTTGTTTGAATTGTGTGGCCAGGGATTGTATAGTTTCTGTGAAGAAACTATTGAATGTGTTAGCAATGTTTACAGGGCACTGTTGTTTGCAAGTTGTTGGAGTGGGGGTGGTTGCCTGGCCTGGGTGCAGGAGCTTGTTTAAGCCTGCCCAGAATTTTTGTGGATTATTAAGGTGTTTGTGTTGGAGGTGGAGGAAGAAGTTTTTTTATCATTTAAGATCATTCTTTTAGTTTCATTTCTAAGTTGCCGGAAGGTTTGGTGGGAGTGTGGGTCTTTAGAGGTACGCCATGTGACCCACATCTTGTTTCTAGATAGGATTTTGTTTCCTTAGAGAGCCATGGTGCGGTTTTGGTTTTAGTTCTAATGGACCGTATTGGAGCATGGGAATCTAGAATCTTGAGGAAGGTGGTGTTGAAGTAGATAACTGCCTCTTCAAGAGGAAGAGACGTGAGTATTGTCCAGTTGTGGGCTTTAAGTTCAGTTTGAAAAATGGAGGTGTTGAATTTATTATTGTTCCTGATTTTTTTTATGGTTGTAAGAAGGGGGGTGATTTTCTTGAATTTGATAACATAGGTGAGTAAGTGATCACTCATGTCCTCTGGGTGAGTACCTGCTGAGTACTGGTCAGGATCTTTATTAGTAAGGATCCAGTCCAGGATGCTGTCTTTGTTTTGGGGTTTACCTAGTCTGGTAGGAGTGGATATGAGCTGAGAAAAGCCATGTAGATTTATGCTGCTAGATGGGGAGCTAGATGAGAAGGAATTCCAATCGATGTTGAAGTCACCTAACACTATGGATTCCTGAGGGTGAGTTTGAGTTAACCAGTGGAGAAAGTCCTCTAAGGTTTTGTTATTATTGTTGCCTGGGGGATGTAAATACATGCTATATTTATGCTTTTATGTTTGTTTGGTTGAAGTTTTACAAGTAGAATTTCGCATTGTTTGTTAGGAGGGGTTGTGGAGAGGCAAGGGAGATTTGTAATGTATTTTGTAGAGTATGGCTACACCGCCACCTTTACGAGTTATTCGGTCTGCTCTTAGTATATCATACCCTGGTGGGATTATCTGTGTGTCTTTCGTACTTGGTTTAAGCCAGGTTTCTGTGAGACATAGTAGGTCTGGGGAACAAGTAGCTAAAAGGGCATGTAGGTTGTGAATCTTATTGTTTACACTTCTGATGTTTAGATGACAGGTCAGAAGAGAGTTAAAGGGTCTAGAGTTTAGATTGAGAAGTGGAGGGGAGGATAGGGTGGAATTACAATTGAGTGGAGGGGAAGGGCCAGGGTTGGGGTGGATATCACCATCTGTGGCTAGTCTGTGATTCAGAGTGGTAATGAATTTGAAGGCTTTGAGTAGAAGTTTGTAGTAATGTTTATCATTTGGCCTAATATTGGTAGGTTTGATAATTACATAGCGTTCGAGTTCTAACAAGGTGGGTGAGTAGGTAGTCAGTCATGGCCTCTGTTGTTAATTATGGGTGAGGGGTTGGTTTGGTAGCCTGGGTGGTGGAAGCCTATGTAAGACCAGGTTTCATATAGGGTAGCTAGGTAAGGGACAAGTAGGAGGGAAAAGAGTTAGTATGATAAGCTTCCTGGGTGGTGTCATATTCCGTTTGATCTTAGAGGCGGTAGTGAGGTACAGGAAGTTAGTGGACAGTAGGGGAGTGGTTTGAGGTTATAAAAGCACGAGTACTGGGGCGGGTGGGAATAGGGGCAGGGTGGGGAGCGAGCAAGCACGAGCGAAAGTGCTCATGAGCGGGTTTACACTAAGCCACTAGAGCCCAGGTTTCAAGATGTAACTCCTGAATAATTAACTTGCAGGTGAGTAATCTCATCTAAACAAACACCAGGTTCAATGCCTATGCTTTGGGAGCTTGTGTTTACAATTTTATAGCAGTTTGCCTTAGTTTTAGAGTGTGTTCTGTAGTTTAAGTGGAGTATATGCAAACAAGCTTGGATTTTTGTTTGGGTAAGCCTAGGGAGATTTGTGCTAGTGCTGAGGACCCTTAAATAATACTTTACTTTAAAGTCTATACTAAATGACCAGATAATGACCTGTTTTGTTTTACAGGTTGTGGGCAAAAGTAGAGTAGTCGCTCGAAAAGGGCGAAGTTCTTTTCTGCCTTACGCTGTGCAGGGGAAGACCTGGGAGGGATAGAGAGAGAGCTTGATTTCAGAGGCAGTCAGAAGCAGCTGTGTAGCTTAAACAACATTAGACTACCCGAGGAAACCCCTAAACTATGTTAGTAAAATCTTCACATATCTTTACATATAGCATAAATCATTATAACACATTAGCATTTTACTGCAACAGTGCCTTATGACCGAGTCAAAGAATGTTGAATATCCTGCTTCTCAAAAAATATACAGAAGGCTCTCAATTTTCACTCTAATGAACAGCTCTGCAAAGAGCTTGTCATACTAAAGTCTGGTTACCAAACACATTTAGCTATAGAGACACAACTTAGCTTTAAAGAAACTTTCAACCTGTACCAACAGCAAACTTTTAACATTTAACTTTCAACCTGTACCAACAGCATTTATCTGATCCTTAATCAAGAAACTGAAACCCATCACCATCTCAGCAGACCTAGTCCCGTCTGAATATCTTCAAAAGGCTGCAAATGCAATAGCGTATCCCATCTCAATATTAATTAACAGAACCATCTCTGAAGCATATATCCCCTCCATCTGGAAAATTTCCTATGTAATTCATCTCCATAAAGGAGGTAACTCCACTGCTCTGTCAAATTACCGGCCCATCGCCATTCTGTCCCCTCTGGCTAAAATTATGGAAAAATGTATCCACAAGCAACTCCTTCATTACCTCAATTTGCACAATCTCCTAGCTCCCTCCCAGCATGGATTTAGACCCCACCATAGTACCACCACAGCCCTTCTATCCTTCTCTCAGACAATAAATCAAATACGTAATAATAATACACCCTCCCCTGCTGTCTTTCTTGACCTATCTAAGGCATTTGATATGGTAAACCACCAGCTACTCATTCAAACACTAAAACCTCTTGCCATAGACAGCCTAGCAGTATGCAGGTTTAATTCCTACCTAAGTGGCAGTCAACAAGCTGTGCTATGGAAGGATAGCCTTTCTTCCCTACTGCCAGTCACCCTTGGAGTTCCTCAAGGGTCTATACCAGGACCTCTCCTACTTTCCATCTTCATTAGTGATCTTCATACAGTCATCCCCAAAGTAACCTGCATTCAATATGCAGATGACTCTACCCTAATCTGTTCTGCCACCTGCCCATTAGACCTGCAGACCTTAACCCAAAATACTTGTAATGTAGTAGAAAACTGGCTCACTGACGGGCGTCTTCTATTGAATCCAAATAAAACAAAACTGCTACTCTTCACCCCCACCCAAAAAGCTAAACTCCCATAATTTACCACAACATCTAATAATGGCACGATAATTTCCCCAGAAAGTAATACAAAACTATTAGATGTAATTGTTGACAATAACCTTAAGTTTGACGCTCACATCGACAAAACCATTAAAACAGTAAACAAAAAGCTAGGATCTCTATATAGAATTAAGGCATTTCTAACCCCAACTACTAGGACAGTTATTGCCCAAACACATTTACTTTCAACCCTTCTTTATGCCTCCCCAATCTATACAAACCTGAGTAAATGTGACCTCAATAAACTCAATAGGTGCTACAACACCATAGCCAGATTTGCCACAGTTTCAGCATATAGAACCCACCACTGTATTAACCTACGATCTCTAGGCTGGCTAGAGTTTCCCTCTCAAACCCTGTATAATCAATTAATAATAGCCCACAAAGTCCTCCATCAGCCCAAAAGCACACCCATACTCAAAAATATAATTACCCCTTACAGTAACCTAAGAACTCTCCGGTCTTCTGACAAAATACTGGCACAAACTGTTAAATCTAAACTCAGCAGGTGACTCATTGTTTTGCAACTCTGTTGGAACAATCTGGAATCGGCTCCCTGCTGAACTTGCAGCAAACCCGACTATTAACCAATTTAAAACATCTCTCATAAAATTCCTAAAAAGTCACTGGCTGTGCTCCTATACCAACCCTGACTAACCAGCTTACCACTCTCTTCACTACCTGGCTATCTGTAAAATAGTCAATGTTTCAGACTTAGTCTCATTCTCATATGTATTGTACTACTGAATGTCATGCTACCTTTTTCAGCCTTGTACCACTAAAAATGCCCAAGTTCGAACAAGAAAACTACAATGTTAAGTTCAAGTATGTATGTATTCCAAGTATGCATATAATCCTATAATTCTGTACTGGTATCTATATGTGACTGTATAAAACTGCTACTGTTTAACTCTTATGTAACTATCCACATGTGGAGCTTTTCTCCCTGGGCCTCCACTGAAAATGGACCTGTGTCTAGTTGGACTATCTCGGTTAACAAATGTAAAATAAATAAATAAAATTCTGTTGTAGAGTCCCCCACCCAGTGATGAGGATACAAAGGCCAACTCTCCTAATTTGTCTCTCATAATTCCCTCTCTCACTTCTTTTGCTTATACTTTGCCTCCACTTCCTGTCAGCCATCATCCCTCTTGGTCAGTTAACCCAGTCATTCCCCATACCTGGGGTGATTCTTGACTTGGAGGAGTCATTATTTAAATGGTGATTGGGATGGCTTGAGGGTTTTCTGCTTTTGTCCGAGTTTGTTCTCACAGACATTTGGCTGCAGAACTGAAGCAGGATGTGCAATGGGCTCTTGGCATTGGTAGTCTTTCACTATCATAAGGGGTATTGCAGGCCCACCAACCCTCAAGCATGATAAAATGTCTTATCCAGTCTTCACCAGAGAAATTACATTTCCCTCGTGTACTCAGATACCATCTGTGATGCCTGTGCCCTGGTCCAGCAATCAAGGAGCCTCAATCCTCACCACTAACACCAGTGAGTGGCGTCTCGTATAGGAGGAAAGGTTAACAAATGCACACAGTAAAGTGCAATTTCCCTTAAGAGCAAACAGAGATCACAGTCAGTCTGGGGCTTGTCGCTCTTTTCCTTTCCAAGTACCCAGTAAGACTCCCCACTGGCACAGCTGTAGGGTCTAGATCTCAGCCTAGTGGGCAAGCTAAAACCTCCAGCACCCTCTGTCCAACCAGTGCTTCCTGTCCCTGCCCAAGTAGCTGATGCACACACTTTGAGAAGAGTTTATATAACCACACAGACACTCCTGGAGAAGGCTGGCACAGGTTCTCCAGCTGTGCCCCCTTTTCCCAGACTATATGGTAGTACTAGCTGCCACCACCCACTAATATTTATCAGCTACTCAAAGGCCCTTAAAAGGGTGTCCAATTATTATGGTGTAATATTGGCTATTAGAGTGGTTTTGTACATTTTTACCAAAGGCATGCACGTACTCTAAAGATCTTAAATTATCTCTACAAAAACAGCCACAGTTGAAAGGGTTTAAAATATTTAATAACCAATGGTCAAAACACAAGACAATACTTTTTACTACACAGTGCTAGTCAAGAGTTCAGAGATCACAGAGAAATACTTAAAATAATTCAGTAGTACAGTTCTGACATCACAGAAAAACACTTAGTGTAATCTTTCTAGTTTCTAGCTATTTATAAGAGAAAACACAGATCTAAGATAAACTTACATATAGAGGAAGACAGTGCTGTTGAGGTGGATGGTCAAGACAAAAATGCTTAATGCTGTCTGATTTTCTCTGTTTTTTAAATCACATTCCTGGTTCACATTACATCATTCTTCACACTTCCCTGGGTTCCCTGGCTAACAGAAACTACATTTACATTCTTCACCTCTAGGCAGAAACCAGAGCAATAAAGGACATTTATGCATGGAAATTCTGGCCATTAACTCTGGCCTTAAAACAATAGCAAGAATTCCTTCACCTAGACCAGCCAGAGCCATGTTTACATTAAAGGGTCACAACGTGCTTTACTTGGTCAGCAGAGTGCACTGTTATTACATTTTTGCAGTTCCACATGTAACAGCATTTTTTTCCATTTAAGGCAACAGCCTGTGGTTTACATTAATATTTACAGATGACAGAATTATCTCCAAAATGCTATCTGGCTAGGCTGGCAGCCTTCACCCTTCTTCACCCAATCTTCACATATCACCCCCCCCCCCCACCTGGAGAACTCAAGCTAGTTTTTCAAGTGACCCTTGAGAAAAGCTGATTGAGGGAGTTAGGTCTGTCTGAATATACCTTACCCTGTTCCCTGTCTCGAGAGCCCATCTGCATTGGCATTGCTAATCCCACTGTGGTGCTGCATGGACATATATGCTTACAACCCCAGGCTCCATCTTTGCAACTTGGCATTTTGCTGGCTGGCTCTGTTTAACCATGTTAAGGGGTTGTGATCTGTCATAACAGTGAATTTCCTTCCATACAGATAAGGCTGAAGTTTCTGCAGTGCCCACACTATGGCTAGACATTCCTTTTCTACAGCTGCATAGCATTCCTCCCTGGGTTGGAGCCTATGACTGAGATAAACCACTGGGTGTTCTTCCCCCTCTGAGGAAATCTGGCTAAGTACAGCTCTACCCAATGGTTCGAAGCATCCATCTGCACAACAAATTATTTGGTGTATTCTGGACTGGCTAACACAGGGGTCCTCCCAAAGCTCCTTTAAGCATCTGGTATGCCTGCTCACATGCTGGGGCCCACACTACCTTATCTGGCATGTTCTTCCTTGTCAGGTCTGTGAGGGGAGCAGCTATGGTACTGTAACTGGGGACTAACTTTCTGTAGTACCCTGCTGTCCCTAAAAATGCCCTCACCTGCTTTTTAGTAACAGGTGCAAGCCATGCCTGAATGGCTTCCACTTTGGCAGGTTCTGGCCTTATCTTACCACTCCCCACTCTGTCCTAGGTAGAAACACCTCTGCCATACCCACCTGACATTTGCTCGACTTAATGGTCAACCTTGCCCTCTGTAGTCTGCCCAGCACCTCTCTGACATGCTGAAGGTGCTCAGGCCAGGAATGGCTGTAGATGGCAATATGTAGATAAGCAAGGGAAAACCCTCCTGCTCCTACTAGGATATAATCTACCAGCCTCTGGAAAGTCACTGGGGCATTCTTCATCCCAAAGGGCATCTTTGTGAACTCATACAAGCCAAAAGGAGCCACAAAGGCTGACCTCTCTAGCACTGGGGATCAAGGGCACCTGCCAGTAACCCTTGGTAAGATCAATGGTTGTAAGATACTTAGCCCCACCCAGCTGCTCTAGGGCCTCATCTGTCTTAGGCATGGGGTAAGCATCCGACTCTGTGTGACTATTTAATTTCCTGTAGTCCACGCAGAACCTGGTGCTGCCATACTTAACGCACCAGCACCACTGGGGAGGCCCAGGGACTGTTGGACTCCTGAGTCACCCCTAGTTCCAACATCTCCTGTACCTCCTCCCTCAGAGTCTGTTTGACTCTCTCAGGCAATCTATAAGGGGCCAGCCTAATAGGCCTTTGGGGTCCTGTGTCCACCTGGTGCTGCCCCAGGTGGGTGCACCCTGGTTTCCCAGTGAACATGTCCCCAAATTCCTGCAACACTGCTCGGATTTCTTGGACCTGGGTAGGAGATAGCTGCTGGAACATTGCTACCCCTTCCACTGAGGTGTCAGCCTGAGCCTCAGAGGAGATCATTCCCCAGATCTCCCTCAGACTCCTCCTGCAATCCACTGCAAATGCTCAGCACAAAGGCCTCCCTATCATGGTAAGGTTTCATCATGTTAGCATGGTACAATTTGTGCCCCTGCCGTCTGCGTAGCAGTTCCACCATGTAGTTAACATCACTTTCCTTTCTTACCACCTTGTAGGGTCCCTCCCAAACTGATTGCAGTTTGTTGTGTCTGACAAGAATGAGAACCATTACCTGCTGCCCCACAGCATATTCTCTAGCTCGAGCATTCCTGTCATACCACACCTTTTTTGTTGTTGGGCTTCTGCCTGAGCCTTTCCTGAGGTTTAGGACGTATACCACAACAGACTCCTTGTGAGACTCGCACTCCCCTTCCTACTCATCTTGAATTAAATCTAGAGGTCCCCTCACCCTATGCCCATACAGCAAATCAAAGGTGAGAAACCTGTGGATTTCTGGAGAACTTCTCTGTAAGCAAACAACAGATGGGGCAGATATTTGTCCCACTCCCTCTTAAACTGATCTGTAAATGCCTGTAGCATGGCCTTGATTTGTAGAGTTTAACCTCTCAATAAGACCATTAGTCTGGGGATGGTAGGGGTGGTCTTCATATGATTCACCCCACAGGACTTCCACAGACAAGCCAGCAGGTCTGACATGAAATTGGCACCTATGTCAGTCAGTATTTCTTTTGGAAAAACTACCCTGCTGAAAACTCTAACAAAGCATTTGCCACCTTCTGTGACTCAATGAAGGACAAAGCCACCGCCTCAGGGTATTGTGTAGCATAATCCACTACCACTAGGATATACTTTTTCCCCTGTGGAACTTGGGGTACTCTGCGGATCCACTATATCCATAGCTACCCTCTGAAATGTCTCCTCAATCACAGGCAAAGGCATCAAAGGAGCTCTCACCTTGTCACCTGCCTTGCCTACCTTTTGGCACTGCTCATAGGTCCTACAGTACCCTGTTGCATCTCTGGAAATTCCAGGCCAATAGAAGTTCTGCAAATATGCCTCTTTGTACATTTTATGCCCATATGACCTGCAAAGGGAATATCATGAGCTATGGCTAGAAGCGCCAGATGGTAGGCTCTAGGCACTATCAACTGCTGTACTCTCTCACCTTCTAGCCCTCCCTCAGGTGTCCACTCTCTATATAGTAACCCTTTGTCCCAGTGTACAGATTCCCCCTTTCCTTGAGAAGCAGGTGCCTCCCTAGCTACCTGCCTCAGGCCTTGCAATGTAGAGTCTGAGAGCTGAGCCTGTCTCAACTCTCTCCTTGTAACCCTTCTCAGCTCCCCTTACACAGGAAGTCTGGTGTCCTCTGACAGTGGTGCCTCACTGTTAGCCTGGGTACTACTACTCACCTCTACCTTTGCAGTCACTCTGTCAAAGGGACCATCAGTACCCACAAGAAGCTGTGGCTCACCTTCAGTCTCACTGCTACAGCGTAGCTCACTCCCTGAAGTAACCACCTCACCAATCTTGGATGCATGTATGCAGTCTGTCTGGGTCTCCCCCAGGCTATCGGACCCACATGCTTGTCTCAAAGCCTGACTGCATGTAACTGCACAAGCACAGGGTACTGCACTATCAAAATCATTCCCTATCAAGACATCTGCAGGTATATCCTCAAACACACCGACTTGCTGGATTCCTTTTCCACCCTTCCAGTCCAGGTGAACCCTAGCCAAAGGTGATTTGGAATGGGATTCTTCCTAAAGATTACATGATGCATGTACGGCTACTGCACGGCTCCAAAAATTACAAATGTCAATAAAGCCAGCAGAAAAGGTGGAAATCCGCAATTTTATTTAAACAAGTAAATGTTACATGACAAAGGTAGAGGGAAATAAACCCAACTACCAGCCCCAAACCGGTTTTGGCTGTAATAGCCTTCTTCAGTGAGAAAAAATTAACAAAAAATGCACTCATTTATATATATCACATAAGGCTGTTCATTTGGTGCATTATAATTGATCATTAAGCCCTGGTGGAAATAGAGCTCCTAGCTTGATAATCCATTTACTTTCCTTAAAATTAAGTAGATCGTGCCATCCTGATTTGTCCTTACATCTACCCACAATAAAATCTAGAACAGTAAAGTAAAAAGATGCAGTATTGTGTTTGCGCACATGTTTATACAAAGCATTGGTAGAACGTTTATTCCTAATATCACTAAGATGCCCCCCAGTTCTAAGACGGAAAGTTCTAGATGTTTGTCTCGCATAGAATGAGGAGCATGAACAAGTGACCAAATAAACTACCCATTCGGTACTGCAATTAGCCCAAAAATTAATATTAAAAACCACCGATGTATTGCGGTTACTAAATTCCCTTGTTTTCTGAACCCTAGAGCAGTGAATGCAGTGACCACATGGTGTACAACCTATCAGTGGGCCACCTGTAAGTGTACATTGAGTGGGAACCGTAGAGTTAGGTCCCACCCTCTTATAGTGACTAAAAAGTACATCCTTTCCTGAATGAGAAAGAACATCTGTCACCCAAAAATGGATGTAATCTGTCCTCGGCCATAAGTATGTTCCAGTGTCTTTTGATAATATGTCATGAACCCCCGTGTATTGCATCCATATGTGGTCACCAGATGTACCAAAGGGTTAGAAAAACACTTTGGTTTATCCTTATATTGCAAAAGTTTAGTTCTGTCTTGAGTGGAAGCCCAGTGGCAAGCTGTGCTAATGGTCCCAGGTTGGTAACTTTCTCACAAAAACATATTAGATCATCCCTAGTATCCTCAAATGATTCCTGGCTGGAACAAATATTTTTTACCCAGAGGAATTGTGATTTGGGGATATTCCAGATGATATGTTGGGGTGGAAGCTGGTGGCATGCAAGGATGAATTATACTCTGGGAATTTACTATAAACTTGTGTAGCTAAAGTATCATCAGGATTCCTGCTAACTTCTACATCAAGAAAAACAATCTTCGATTTATGGAAGTTCAGTTTGAATTCAATTCCCCATTTGTTATCATTAAGATAACCATTAAATTCATGTAAATATGTCATCCGACCTCCATACCACCCAACAATCATCAAGATATCGCCGCCAGATATCTATTCCCTCAATATATAAATTATGACTAGAGTCATAAATAAGTTGCTCCTCAATATAGGTCATAAATAGGTCTGCATAAATGGGTGCAAAAGATGCACCCATTGCTGTACCCTTGACCTGCCAAAAGCATTGGTCCTGGAAGTAGAATACATTACTAGTAAGAACATATTCAGTCAGGCATACTAAAAAAGTATTAAAGCCTGGTTGGTATAAATCAGATCTTCCCAACCAAAATTCCAAAGCCAGTAAACCTGCCCAGTGTGGGATATTCATATAGAGAGAGGTTACATCCAATGTACACATAAGCCAATGTGGTTCCAATTGCATGTCAGAAACAATGTCAAGAAACTGTGTTGTGTCCTGAATTTATTCACGTACCATAGGTAATAGTGGTTTAAGATAGTGTGTTAAGTATTCAGAAAGTGGTTCAGTAATGGATCCCTGCCCTGATACTATCAGTCTACCAGGAGGACATCTGGCGTCTTTATGTATTTTGGGTAGTAGATAGAAATACTGCTTGCTCAGGGATGAAACCAACAACTGATGCCTAACAGAATCAGTGATCATGCCCTCTCCCTTAGCTTGAGTCAGGAAAGAATCAATTTTGGTCTTAAAATGATAAGTTGGATCCAGGTGCATGGCCATATAATATCTATTGTCCCCAAGTTGTCTTAATGCTTCTGCATTATAATTAACCCAATCTTGAACCACTATCACACCACCCTTATTTGCTGGTACAATAACAATCTCCTTATTGTTCCCAAGATCTTCTATACATTGTACCTCATCCTTAGGTTATTATAAGAATGCTGAAATTCCCTAAGGTTACAATGCAAGTCTTTTAGAACATTGGCCTGAAAAATAGGTACTATATGTGACATAGGTGGAGTAAAAGTAGATCTCTTAAATTGGAACTCTGGAACATCCTGGGTGATGTCGTTTTCAAAAAACAATTTAAGATTTAACAAATGACAGAAATTGACCACATCCTGTGCTAGGGTATATTCTGGAACACAAAAGCCTGGGATAAAATTAAGACCTTTATTCAAAACTTTAATTTCCAAATCAGAGAAGTGTACAGAGGAAATGTTGTGTACATTGATATAATCAACTAATGTTCAATCATTAGTTGTAACAGACCCTCCAAAACTTTTTTATGCTTCCTCCCCCCCTCGTCTGGACCTGAACCCAAAAGGTGTGACAGACTCCTTCTCTTGGGATCAGGTGAGGCGTCTGTGTGGTTCCCCTCCCTTTCAGTATTGGAAGATGTCTCATCCCCTGATGTATAGCTCAATGACTCAAGAGTTTAGTTTTAAAATGGATTTGGGTCTTTTTCTCTTGAGGGCAGACGATTTGTTGCCTGGAAGCCTAAAAGTAACATTTCTAGGCATTTCAAAAGGTTTGCCTCTGTCATAATCGCCTACATCTCTTTGAAACTTCTTGAGTTTCTTATCCTTTAAGACTTGTTCAAGCTTAAGTAACTCAGTAGTTAACTGATGAACACAAGAGGCAAAAGACTACGTTGATTCAAATTTATTGGCCTCCATACAAAGTGCTTCAACCTCCAGAATCCCTTGTTTGACAGCCTGTTCATAAAAACTCGCTAGGGCATCCAGAAACCCCATGGAAGCAGATTGTTGAATCTGCATCCATTCATCAGTTAAGTGTTCATCGATGATATGTACTAAGGGCTGTACTTTCACCCTAAGACCCCGTGGTGTAATCTTTAAGTTGACAGGCGTAAATGCCAAACATTGGTTTGGAGTCCCTTCATGCTCTTACCCAGCTTGAAAAACATGGTTTCACATGGTATATCAGGGTCCTGATTCAAACCCCTTGATTGGTTGTCAATATCAGATGGACCTAGACCAAAAATTGCCAAATCATTCATGTCTGAGGCAAGACCTCTAATAAGTGGAGTCAAAGCCATGTTGCAAAAAAAAAAAAAAAAAAAAATATATATATATATATATATATATATATATATATAAAATAATAATAAACTCAACAATTAAAACCAGGGAACTATCAAATTCACCAATAGTAATAAGACCAACATCTTAAAATATATCACTCAGAATAGCCCGTTTGAAGAAAATATATATATGGGTTAAACACAGAACGGGTCCCAAATAAATAACATGGTACTTATAATGTGTCAATCAAACAAACCATGATTGTAAACAGATTGCATTCATTGGTGTATATACTGAGCTATAAATGACCTTGGATCAAAGAGAAACCTCTATATCCATATACTACAATGATACAATAGCTAGCCCTTGTGATAATGCATTAACTAAAACAAAGAAACCACAATACTGCGTATCACTGTAGTCAAAAATTCAAACGCAACAGAATCACCATATAGGTGAGCCGAAATGCGTTAATTAAATTAGATACCAAAACAAGGTCTTGTTATATCCCAAAAAAGGGGGGAGGGGATTGACTCCCCATCAGTTAGTGACAATGATACTATAGCTAGCCCTTGTGGTAATATGGGAATTCATAACTTCCCTATCAAACAAAATAACCACAATGCTGCATATCACTGTAAACCAGAGCCAAAAGCTAGAAAGCACAAATAAAACCCAATGAGCGCAATCAGAAAAAAGATGTTCACTATATTGAAAAGCAACATCAAAATGCAGTAACCATGTTCACATATGGGACCCAAAAGTGTCCAAACCTATCAACCAATAAACGGTATATAAACAGATAACTATATTAACTATTGTAAGGTGGAATGATAGTCCCTAAAAATAACTAAAAAACAAAATAGTACAACAAGGCCGACTCAAACAATAAGTGGTCTGTCTCATAACATTAGGTAAGCGAGTGTCAAAGTAACCCCCAAGAGAAAATGGAACTAGTATTCAACCCAAATCGATCTAAAGAAGGAAGAGCTATTTGTTTTAAACATATATATAAAAAATAATTGTCCTAATGATCAACCTAACAAAAAAATAACATCATAAATAGCTCCATATATAAAAAAACAAATCCTCAAGTCAAAAAGACTAGGTTCAGTAATAGCTGAGCTATATTATAAATTCTTATACAATATATTATACGTCAAGAAAATGACATCTGTACCGCCTACAGGCTGACTTCATGCAGGGCCTGCAGATATTCCAAAAATGAACTCAAATATTAGATAATGTCCATATAAGTCCCAAAAAAGACTTCAGTGTCGGTCAGTGGAGTAAGTCATAAAGTCACCTGAAAATGCGCATGTATAGTTCCAAATCAGGAAGCAACAAAAGTCCAATTTGAGGTACTAATCCTTAGGAAGCTAGGAACCATGTCAAAAAAATCCACAGGATGAATGGAAATAATCCAAAAACATGAAAACCACTGATGAACAAAAGTGATCCACAATCATGGAGGGAAACCTCCAGATGCCAACAGCAACAAAGGAGGAGGAGGAAAACAAATGATGACGTGATCCACGTACGGCTACTGCACGGCTCAAAAAGTAGCAAGTGCAAATGTCAATAAAACCAGCAGAAAAGGTGGAAATCCACAATTTTATTTAAACAAGTAAATGTTACATGACAAAGGTAGAGGGAAATAAACCCAACTACCTGCCCCAAACCGGTTTCGGCTGTAATAGCCTTCTTCAGTGAGAAAACATGAACAACAAAAAATGCACTCATTTATATATATATATATATATATCTCACATAAGGCTGTTCATTGGTGCATTATAATTGATCATTAAGCCCAGGTGGAAATAGAGCTCCTAGCTTGATAATCCATTTACGTTCCTTAAAATTAAGTAGATCATGCCATCTTGATTTGTCCCTACAGCTACCCACAATACAATCTATAACAGTAAAGTAAAAAGATGCAGTATTGTGTGTATTATATGGCCATGCCCCTGGATCCAACTAATCATTTTAAGACCAAAATTGATTATTTCCTGACTCAAGCTAAGGAAGAGGGCATTATCACTGATTCTGTTGGGCATCAGTTGTTGGTTTCATCCCTGAGCAAGCAGCATTTCTATCTACTACCCAAAATACATAAGGACGCCAGATGTCCTCCTGGTAGACAGTATCAGGGCGGGGATCCATTACTGAACCACTTTCTGAATACTTAACACACTATCTTAAACCACTATTATCTGTGGTACGTGCACAAATTCAGCACACAACACAGTTTCTTGACATTGTTTCTGACATGCAATTGGAACCACATTGGCTTATGTGTACATTGGATGTAACCTCTCTCTATACGAATATCCCACACTAGACAGGTTTACTCGCTTTGGAATTTTGGTTGGGAATATCTGGTTTATACCAGCCAGGCTTTACTACTTTTTTAGTATGCCTGACTGAATATGTTCTTACTAGTAATGTATTCTACTTCCAGGACCAATGCTTTTGGCAGGTCAAGGGTACAGCAATGGGTGCATCTTTTGCACCCATTTATGCAGACCTGTTTATGGCCTATATTGAGGAGGAACTTATGACTGTAATCATGATTTATATATTGAGGAAGTAGATATCTGGCGGCGATATCTTGATGATTGTTGGGTGGTATGGAGGTCGGACGACACACTTTTACATGAATTTTTTGGTTATCTTAATGATAACAAATGGGGAATTTAATTCAAACTGAACTTCCATAAATCGAAGATTGTTTTCTCGATGTAGAAGTTAGCAGGAATCCTGATGATACTTTAGCTACACGAGATTATAGTAAATTCCCCAAGTATAATTCATTCTTGCATGTCACCAGCTTCCACCCTCAACATATCATCCAGAATATCCCCAAATCACAATTCCTCTGGTAAAAAGGATTTGTTCCAGCCAGGAATCATTTGAGGATACCAGGGATGATCTGATACAACGTTTTCGTGAGAGGGGTTACCAACCTGGGACAATTAGCACAGTTTGCCACTGGGCTTCCACTCAAGACCGAACTAAACTTTTGCAATATAAGGATAAACCAAAGTGATTTTCTAACCCTTTGGTTTGCCTGGTGACCACATATGGATGCAATACACAGGGGTTCATGAATATTATCAACAGACACTGGAACATAACTTATGGCCGAGGACAGATTACATCCATTTTTGGGTGACAGATGTTTTCTCGTTCAGGAAAGGACATACATTAGCTTCCCTTTTTAGTCACTATAAGAGGGTGGGACCTAGTTCTACGGTTCCCACTCAACGTAAACTTATAGGTGGCCCATTGATAGGTTGTACACCATGTGGACACTGCATTCACTGCTCTAGGGTTCAGAAAACAAGGGAATTTAGTAGCCGCAATACAGTGGTGGTTTTTAATATTAATTTTTGGGCTAATTGCAGTACCGAATCGGTAGTTTATTTGGTCACTTGATCATGCTCCTCATTCTTTGGGGGACAAAAATCTAGACCTTTCCGCCTTAGAATTGGGGAGCATCTTAGTGATATTAGGAATAAACGTTCTACCAATGCTTTGTATAAACATGTGTGCAAACACAATACTGCATCTTTTTACTTTACTGTTCTAGATTGTATTGTGGGTAGATGTAAGGACAAATCAGGATGGCATGATCTACTTAATTTTAAAGAACGTAAATAAATTATCAAGCCTAGGAGCTCTATTTCCACCTGTGCGTAATCAGTTATAATGCACCAATGAACAGCCTTATGTGATGTATATAAATGAGTGTATTTTTTGTTCATGTTTTCTCACTGAAGAAGGCTATTACAGCCGAAACCGGTTTGGGGCAGGTAGTTGGGTTTATTTCCCTCTACCTTTGTCATGTAACATTTACTTGTTTAAATAAAATCGGTGATTTCCACATTTTCTGCTGGCTTTATTGACATTTGCATTCCTCCTAAAGCCCTGACTGGAGTAGACTGCCCAGGCAAGTAGTGCTCCTCTGTAACCATTGCAGGCTTTACAATGGTTATACCAGAGGCTGTCACTCTCTTGGAAATGGCCTCTTTGCCATTCACTACAATAGAATATAACCTCTGGTGGTAGCTTGGTACCCTTGTGTCCCAAGACAACCTACTATTGGCATTTTGTCTTTCCCACTTACTGGCTCCCTCACCTTTAGTTCCCCACCCTGCCTCCGTGGACACCTGTATGCCACATGGCCCCACTGGTTGCATTCAAAACATTTAACCCTAGCTCTTGGACATGTACCTGGACTAGTGGCTTCCCCTGCTACTGGTAGATTCTGTTGGGGTAGTCTGGGTCCGTTATACCCATGACCAGTACTGGGGATCCCTTTCCTATGCAGGGCTGCCCTGCTTGCCAGTTATAGGTCTCCCTTCTTCCCTAACTCCTCTGAAGTAGCACTTTGTCTATCAGCTAACCAGATCCTCATGGCCTCAGGCAAAGTGCTAAGGGCTTGTTCCCTCACCAAAAGGTCTGCCAGCCCTTGAAAAGTGGTGACCTGACATCCACTCACCCACCTATGGAAATAAGTGCTCAGTTCAGCTACATATTCACACACACTTTCATCTGCCTTGTGTCTGTGCTCACAAAACTGTTTCCTATACATTTCAGGTGTTAGCGTAAACGATTCCAACAAGTGATTTTTAACAGCAGTATAATCAAAACATGCAATGTCAGACATTTTTGACAAAACAGTTACAGCTTTACCATGAAGTAAGGAGGGTCAGGAACCATACCCAGAGCTTATGCTGTTTGCATACCCTCTCATACATATGAATGAAACTATCAAAATTATCTGCCACTTTAAACTGCGGAAGAAATTTACTGACCATTTGTTGTTCTGGGTTCCAGTTACTCCCTTCTCCATTACCTCCATGACTCTGGAGAAGAGTCAGCATTTCCCTCTCATGCTTCCTCTGCCGCTCCTTTTCCACGGCTTCCAGGCATAGCAGTTTCTCATTCTCCACAGCCTGTAGACTCCTCAGTCTGTCAGCTGCTTCTATCGCCAAATGCCTGGCCTCCAACTCAAATCTCTTTAGCTCCAGATGGATTAAGTCCTCTGCAGAAAGGTTGAGCTGTCCATACTCCGAGGGTATTATATCTCTACTGCCAGTCTGATTGTTCTCCTGGTTGCTGTTTTCTGATGCAGCTGTAACCAAAGCTGCAATCAGGTCTACCTTAGTTAGGTTTCCATGTACCAGTTCCCTAGCCTGGCACATCTCAGCCAGCTGGCTCCTTGTCAGCTTTCCATACTCCTCTGCTGACATGCTGCCTGCTCACCCTGACCGACTAAGCTAAAAAAAGAAATTAAACTATTTTGATCTGAACTCTGAGTATTCACTGCATGGCTGATTTAGAGTACAAAACACCTTCAAAGCTCACTGTACCCAAGCTACAGGAATTCACTCTACCCACACCACTACAAGCTAATTAGTATTTGCCACCAATTAATATGTGATGTGGATATACCACCACTGCCAAATAATTATGTGATGTGGATATCCCACCACTGCCAAAAAATTAATATGTGACGCCCGTGCCCTGGTCCAGCAATCAAGAAGCCTCAATCCTCACCACTAACACCAGTGAGTGGCATCTCTTATGGGTCTATATTACGAACGTGAAAAACTGTATGAGTGAATACAAAGACGTCAACCCGTATTGTGCGAAGTATGGAAATCCCGAACGTACAAAATTGCGAATTCCGAAATGTCGATTTGTTTTGGTTGGCCCATCTGCGGTATAGCTCCATAAGGTAAGTGTGTGATAGATAGGACTTTAGTGTTAGGGTTTGGGTTAAGGTAAGTGTATAGATAGGTAATGTATGTAAGGTTTAATGTGGTGTTAGAAGTAGGGTTATTTTAAGTGTATGTATATGTATTGTTTATTTTGTTTGGGTGTATGTCAGTAGGGGAAGTGTGCTGTAGTTACGGACCTTAGGGTTAGGGAGGGGTTAAGGATAGTGCATAGATAGTTGTGTATGTGGGGTTTAGTGTAGTGTTGGAGGTAGGGTTTTGTTAAATGTATGTATGTGGATTATTTTGTTTGGGTGTATGGGTGTAGGGGATGTGTGTGTTAGTTATGGACCTTGGGGTTAGGGAGGGGTTAAGGATAATGCATAGTTAGTTGTGTATGTGGGGTTAAGTTTAGGGTTAGAGGTAGGGCTTTGGTGCTTTACCTTAGGTTAGAAGTAGGGTTTGGTTAGTGTATGTGTGTGGTTTATTTATTTTCTTTGGGCAGATAGCATGTAGTGGGTGGTGGGGGTTGTCTGACTGACAGTTCGATGTTTTTTTCATGGTTTAGTGCATTCGGGATTTTCACGGTATAGGTGTCGACGTTTAGGTATTCAGGAATAGGATTTTTCACTTTGGTAATATAGACCCTCTCATATAGGAGGAAAGGATAACAAATACAGTGAAGTGCAATTTCTGTTAAGAGCACACGGAGTTTACAGTCAGTCTGGGGCTGGTCGCTCCCTTGCTCTACAGGTCCCAATAAGACTCCCCACTGGCACAGCTATAGGGTCCAGATCTCAGCCCAGTGGGCAAACTAAAAACCTCCAGCACCCTCAGTGTCCAGTCAGTGCTTCGTGTCCCTGCCCAAGTAGCTGATGTGCACACACACACACACACACACACACACTTTGAGAAGAGGTTATATAACCACACACTCTTGGGGAAGGCTGGCGCGGGTTCTCCAGCTGTGCCCCCATTTCCCAGACAATACGGTAGTGTCAGCTGCCACCACCCACTAATATTTATCAGCTACTCGAAGACCCTTAAAAGGGTGTCCAATTATTACTGTGTAATATTATTATCCAATTGGTAGTATAGCCCAGGGCTAAAGCTATTAGAGTGGCTTTGTACAATTTTACCAAAGGCAGGCAAATACTCTAAAGATCTTAAATTATCTCTAGGAAAACAGCCACAGTTGAAAGGGTTTAAAAATATTTAACCAATAGTCAAAACACAAGACAATATTTTTTACTAGACAGTGCTAGTCAAGAGTTCAGAGATCACAGAGAAATACTTAAAATAATTCAGTAGTACAGTTCTGACATCACAGAAAACCACTTAGTCTAATCTTTCTAGCTGTTTCTAAGAGAAAACACAAATCTAAGATAAACTTGCATATAGAGCAAGACAGTGCTGATGAGTTGGATGGTCAAGACACAAATGCTTAATGCTCTTTGATTCTCTCTGTTTTTAAATTCACATTCCTGGTTCACATTACATCATTCTTCACACTTCACTGGGTTCCCAGGCTAACAAACTACATTTACATTCTTCACCTCTGGGCAGAAACCAGAGCAATAAATGACATTTATATGCAAATTCTGGCCATTAACTCTCGCCTTTAAACAATAGCAAGAATTCCTTCATCTAGACCGGCCGGAGCAGTGTTCACATCAAAGGCTCACAACATGCTTTACTTGGTCAGCAGAGTGCACTGTTACATTTTTGCAGTTCCACTTCTAACAGCATTTATTCCATTAAAGACAACAGTCTGTGATTTACATTAATATTTACAGATGACAGAATTATCTCCAAAATTCTGTTTGGCTAGGCTGGCAGCCTTCACCCATCTTCACACCCTCTGCCCTACATACAGAGTGGGCCAGGCCACTTCAGTCCTCTCCCTCCTTGACTGGCTCCACCTGTGTCAGGGCCACTAACTGAACTTGGGTTTCCTGTGTCATGTAAGGACTCCATCCATCTGCACCAATAAGCTAGGCCCAGTGACCCCAAGTACGGGAAAATGCTACATCTCTTCAGGATTGGGGGAAAATGTCCACAGCACACCCCCATCTAAGTCTGAATATATCCTCAATGAGTCCAGCTGTTCACCCAAATGTCTGGTTCTACCTGTCAATGAGATGATAAACTGCTATTAGATAATGTTTCCAAAATCCTGGGTGTGGTGGGTCTGATCCCTAAAAGTTCTGTAAAAATTTTGCATCCATCAAGGTAAAGTACCAGTTGTGCACAAAGTCTGCTAGAGGACTCTTATCATGGTGGCAGCCACTTAGAAGAAGGCACCTGATCCTCCGGTTAAGAACGTGCACCCTGCTAATAAAGAATCACACTCCTTAGATTGGAGAAGCTGGAAACTGATGTACGTGTTCTCTGCCCTGTTTTTAGGATACTGAGCTACCAGATTCACATGCAGAGGTTCTAGAGGGACTTGAAATGTTTGATTCTTGAAGCTAAAGGAGGAGGTGGAAGTTCATTCACAGCTGACTACCTGTGCCTTGGTCATCAGTGAAGCTAGTTCAGCTGATGGAGCTGCTTGGGTGATAGGTAGGCACTCACTTGGCTTACTATTTGGTGACTTAATGGCTGTGCCTTTCAGATTGAGAGAACACTAGCCCCAATTCACAAGTGCCTCATTTGATCATCAGTTGCTGTTGATTTTGCAAAACAAATCTGAAAAAGAAAGCCAGGGAAGCATATGCCCATCAAGGCTGGCATTAAGTGCCCTCAGTGGCCTTATTCAGAAATGGCCTGCAACCACCACTGGCTTATGTACCAGATATTTCACAGGTTCTGAAAAGAGCTGTAAAGGCAGCAGCAATTTTCAGAATGGCTGTGGCCCAAAGGGCATGGCTATTTTTAAAGCAAGAAAATCTGGTTTTGAGTAGCACCTCAGAAGACCAGCTCTTCTGCCTCTAAAGCAAGGCAGTCAGGAGTGGTTATTTCTATCTTCCCGCATAGGAGGCCATCACATGTAACAAATTGGGTAAGAGATATGATTGCCAGAGGCAATTATTTCACCCTTTTCCTCTCTCCCATTGCCATAATTCATTCTGCCAGATATCCTACCCCTTCAAGTGACTGTGGTAAAGTCTATCATTCAAGAACTTTTATTAAAAAAAGCCATCCAAGAGGCACATGGTTTTCATTCATGGTTCATTTTAGTACCCAAAAAGAATCAGGACCTTGGGTTAATTCTTGATCTGAGTGCCCAAAACTTTCACATTGACAGAATGCCCTTTTGAAAAGTTAAAATGCTATCAATACTTCCTTGTGTTTTCAAAGGGATCTGGATATGCTCTCTGGATCTCCAAGATGCCTACCTTTATATCACAATGATCAAGGAGTCCAGGAGGTTCATCTGGGGGTTCCATCTTGGAGATGATCACAACCAGTTCAGGTTATTGGTCTTTATTCTCATCACATCGCCCAAGAATGTTCACAAAATGCATGTCTGTTGCAACAACCATTTGACTCCAAGGCTCCTGTACTTACCTAGATGACTAACCTCTGACAGTGTCATAGAGTCCAACTGTGCCCAGAGATGGCTTTGTCCTTTGACATCACTTTCGGACCATAGCCTTTATACATTGTACACTGGATACCATTTCATGCAAAGTTTTCTACTGCTAGACAATACTTTATTCATCAAGGCAACTGTTTGACTGATGAACAGCAATTCTGTACCAGCCTCTGTCTGGCTATATATGCATTGGGTTTTAATGTCCATTACTGTTTTCATGGTACCCAGTGTGAGATTTTTCATAAGGATTCTGCAGTTGAACCATTTAAGATTCTCTAGATACTGTCATCCAGATTGGCAGGAAATTGAGGTAATCTTATTTGGTGTTTGGAACTATCCAGCCTGTCTCTCTGGCCTGACCCTTTCATGTCCCACTCTCCTTGGCAAAAGTGATAATGGATGCATCTGTTTTGGAGTGAGGGAGGCATTTTGTCCTCCATTGAGACAAGTTTGCACTTCAACATTTTGAAGATGTGTGGTCCTTTTTGTCTTCAGCAGTCCTTTCAAAACACACACTGCTACTACCATTCTCTGACAATATAGCAATAGTTTAGTACCTAAGCAGACAAGGAGGAACTTATTCCTCCATCTCTTGTTGAGAGGTCTTGAGAGTATTTGAGTGGACTCTTGTCTACGGTAAGTTAGAGCTGCCCACATCCTGGGTCAGACCAGTCTTCTAGCAGACCAACTGTTTGTCTCTGGATGTCTCATAATGGTCCGTCAGTCCATTGATCACTCGGACCGTATTTTGTCAATTCATAAAGCTCTGCAACTTGTTTACATCTATGGTCAGCAACAAATGCAGCAGATACTTTTCCATTATTTTGACATCTGACTGATCTCAGAGTGATGATTTAGTCCAGATATGGTCAGTCACTGGGATCTGTCCACATTTGCCTCACCTTTCCCTTTTGTGGTGAAAGTCATTGAGAAGGCAATGATGGGAAAGGCCAAATTCAATTTCATACCACCCATCTTACTCTAGCATGTGCCCCCTCCCTGCTTTGGTCTCGGCACTTGGACAGACCTCTGCTGCTGAGTCCAAGCAAGGCATTACTGTCCCATCCATCCAGCAACCTCATTGAAACCTTCACGTTTTGAAGGTGATCACATGGTTTATCTACTTGCACTGATGGCCATGGACTCTTACTACCCAACTAGTGTGGTCCAGATCTTAACTTCTTATCAAGTACCAGAGACCATGAAATTGTATTGTTTTAAGTGGACCCAATTTCTTGAGTTAAGATTCACCTAACTGCCCTATCCAGTTTTCATCAAGGAGCTTCTTCACTTTCACTAGCCCCCCCACAAATGTATGTGAAACTTTCTTTGGAGGAGCTTTTCTCATCCATCCTTCATTCAAATCTCCTGTTTCCCTGGCTAACCTTTGTTTTGTGCTGAGAAAAGCTCACTTTGCCTTCTTTTGAACCAGTTTCTTCAGTGGAATTAAAATTTGTTTCTTGAAAAACTTACTTTTAGTACATATAACTTCAACATTGATGCATGTCAAAGTTGCAGGCACTGAGTGCACATCCTCATCTGATTTTTCATAGGTGCCGAGTTTCCTTAAGGACTTAGCCCCTCCTTTGTGCCTAAAGTTGCAGTAGAGTACAACTTAAAGCAGGTTACCAATTTTATTTTCATTCCAAAGCCATTCTAATAAAGGGGAATATATGCTGCATTGCATGGATTATCAGTATGTACAACTTGTCTGTTATTTGGACAAAAGCAAATCCTTTCAGAAAGGATTCCCAGTTGGGACAAAATGTTTCAAAGGTTACTCTTTTTTTTTTTTCCTGGTTATCACACTGTTAATAAATTTATAGCACATCCCCACCTCAGTTCAGTTTTTATATAATGAGATTTTTGGCTATATCTCAACAGTTTCTGTTGAAATACTTCAGTAGATGGCATTTGTGCAGCCATAATTTGGGCATCACTGAGCGTATTTGCAAAACATTATCAGCTGGATATTGCCTCTAAGTTTAGGGAAACGTGTCCAGTGAATTATACTGTGAATGACCACGGAGGAAGCATAGCTTGGGGCTATGTCTTTGGAAGAGTAGAATTTGCAACTCCTATGTCATACAGGAAAGTTGCATACTTACTGTAATGATGTATCTGTTTAAGTAGTTGCAACTCTCTCACCCCCCCCCCCCCACACCCAATTGCTTTGGAGTTCCCCTGAAGATTTATTTGTGATGAGTATAACAGATTTTCAGTTTACTTTTGACATGTATCAAGTCGTGTCGGTCACTGGGGATTGTAGGTAAGCAGGAAAGGACTACAAGTAGCCTAGGAAAATATTAGTGGCCAAGCTGACTTAGAACTGTTGGTCTAGGTCCTAAAGGTCAGGAGGTCTGTGACTACCTATACAAGTCTATCATTATGGACAGTATGTAACGTTCTCTCAACAAAACCATAAAATGTCCCCTTCATAGGATCATACAAGATTATTAGGCTATTGGCCCTGAGGCCTTTATAAGCCTAGTCAAGAGTTTAGCCAAGTCAGCACCCAAAGCCCCTGTCCAATAGGGACACAGGTGGAATCCCAGGGGTGTATTTTCTGTTTCCCATCCAGTTATCCAGGTTGTGCTTAAAAAGGGATAATGAGGTACTGTGCTTGACGTGGAGAGGGAGTCTATTCCACAGATGGGGGGAGTCTCTGGGACACAACTCTGTCCCACCAAGTCCTATTGATATCACGGACCAGGTTAAGGTCACGTGTATGGGTTGCTCAAGTGGAGCTTGACTTGCGGATATGCAGCAGTCTCAAGGCAGGGTTTGAGATTGCTTTATATACCAAACAGAGGTCACCCCTGAGGAGTCTGTATGAAACGGAGTATAGGGATAGGGCTTTTAGCATATCTGTATAGGGTAGATGTTTGAGGCCTTGGATTCTCCTGGTGAGGAACCTCTGTGGTCTTTCCAGCTGCTGTGAAGGCGGTGTTGTATTCGGTAGTTAGCCTTATAAGGAAAGAATACAGGGATGGTATGACCTCTTTGTCCCTGGATGAGATACCCTTACTTATGAGGTGGACCATGTAGAAAGCATTTCATACAATGGCAGCAACATGGTGATCAAAAGTCAGGCTGCTATCAACCTGGGTGCCCAAATCCCTCACTACTGATTGTGTACTTTGGACATTGTTATTAATGTGATAATATGTGGGGATGTCATTCTCCCCAAAGAAGATGATGCATTTTTTGGCATTCAGCTTGAGGCCATGTGTCTGGCACCATTCATTTGTTTGGGTGAGACCCTCTTGGAGGATGTCCACATCACTTGGGGAATTGATGACTGCACTGCGCTTGCAGTCATCTGCAAACTTGGTCAACCATAGTCCACTGGTTTTGGCCTGCACCTCAGAGAAGTATATCCCGAATAACAGAGGCCCCAAGACCAATCCCTGGGGTATGCTGCTCATTACGGGTCTACTGCTTGAGGTGGCTTCCCCTATTTTGATTAGGTGGGTTCTGTCAGTGAGCCAGTTTGCTACCCATCTGATAACATATGGATTGATGCCTAGTTGAGAGAGTTTATCTACTATGCCCGAGTGGGGAATAGTGTCGAAGGTTTTGGCCAGGTCAAGGTAGGCGGTGTGCACACTTTTCCCCTCATGCATGGCTTTGATGACTGTCTCAAAGAAGTCGACCAGATTTAACAGACATGACCTCCCCTTGACAAAGCCAGACTGTGTGGGGTCGAGTGTTTGGAGGTTGCCAATGTCCCTGTTAATGAGGTCCATGATAATCCATTCTGTGGCCTTGCAGATCAGGCTAGTTAGGCTAATGGATCTATAATTTTCCAGATTGGTGGATGCTCCACCTTTGTGTAAAGGGATGACCGTGGCTACCCTCCACTTGGCTGGGACAAAGCTGGTACTCAGGCTTTGGTTGAATAGGGTGCCTAATGGTGCTGCAAGTTCATACTTGAGTTCATGTAGGATGCAGCCAGGGATTTTATTGGGTCCCATTGAGGCTGTAATTTTTGCCTTTGAGAGGGCAGTGATGACCTGTTCCTTAGAGACAAGGGGTGGGGAGCAGGTACTGGGGGATGTCCTGATTTACTGATGGGGGGACAGAGGGGAGAAGTTTTCACTGAATCTTTCAGCCAGTAGATTGGTTATATCTACAGCATTTGTGTATGTAGTGTCCTTGACCACCATTTCTGAATAGATCTGGGGGCTTCCTTTGAGATTTCGGACATATGTGAAGAAGGCCTTATGTTTATCTCTAGTGGGTGTGGCCAATTTGGACTCTTAAGTTGGCTTTAGAGGATTTCACTAGTGCTCTTATTTGTTGCTTCAGGCTAAGGAGAGATTGCTTCCAATTGGGCACCTGTTCCTTCTTGGTCCTGGACAGTATTTTTTTTTTCCTTTTGTTATATAGTTTGTTTATTGCAGATGCCCACAAGACAGATTTACTCTTCCTTGCAGAGGATGATTTTGTCCTGTCTGGTATTCCTGATTCAGAGCATATATAAATGCTCGTATAGTACTTTGGTGTAGATTTGGACATTGGTGCCAGTTCCTACAGTGGGGGAGGTGGCTGTGAAGCTGTTTATACCGTCCCTCAGGAGGTTGTAATCAGCTTTGGAGAAGTTTTTTTGTTTGACCCTAGCTAGAGGCGGGGTCAGGGGAGATGGTGACTTTGAAAGTGACTGCTTTATGGTCGGATCTTACCAGGGAGGATGATGCTGTAGGGGTGCTGCAGTGATTACTCATGTTGGTTAATACCTATACCAAGCCCAGTGCCATTATCAGGCAGTTTTGTGAAACATCACTGAAGCCTAGTTTCAGGACTTCATCCTTTTCAGGGACTGGAAAATCTATCCTGCAGTAGTAGTACTAGATTTTCAAACATTCTTGTTTTTTGCATAATCTGTGAAGGATGTCAAATAGGAAGAATCAAATATTGGGTCTCGTATACTTTGCCCGGCAGTCCAGAGACTTTTTTTTTAAACCTAAATAAGCCTTCTTATGTTGGGTAAGGAGAAGACAGTAGAATGAAGAAATTTTTTATGTAAATTTCTTGGTGCGTCAGTAGCTAGGTCCATTTCCCACATAGTAAAAGAAGTCATGATCTTCACAGCCATTTTAACATATCTTTTATGAAGGAAATAAGTGAATTGGCAAAACTTTGTAAGACACCCCATAAAGAGTTGTCCACTTGACAGGCAAGCACTTGTGTGGCATTATTGCTCCTCCAACTAATAGAACAGAGCAAGATCAATATGTGAGATTCTCCTATCTGACATAATGCAGCAAGGTGTATGTCATAAATGCACTTCATCTGTTTCCATAATTGTACCATAGTCTCCTCAGGAGAGGAAGACATTAATATCATGAGATAGTTGCATACATTGCAAAAATCTGATTTAATGTCCATGAAATGAACTTTCTACTGCTTTTGACAGACTCTGCTGAATGGAGATGAGATTCTGATGGACATGCTGGTGAACCTTGTAGAGGCCCCCCCCCCAAGGCTCTTTAAACATTTTAGTCACAATATATGCCTTGTGTGTCACTCCTTTTGGTGTTTGAGGATGTACCCCCATTGAATGGAGATGCATTTTTAGCCAACATTTTCATCTGCAAAACAATTATATTTTAGCTCCATGTCTCATCCTGTTTTTGCTTACTCTGTGATATGTCTTCCAGGAGCACAACATGTTCCATACTGGAACCAGAAGGTTTTAACTGATCAGTTCTTAGTTCAGTGTGTGAATATCTTCTACATGTGACATGGCAGACATTTCTGTGCCTGCAGTATCAGTTGGATGTAAAAATTATAAGTTTTATTGGTTCTTGTGTTTTCATATAGCTTTATAAGCCCACCCTTTCATTTCAGCTATATGTTCTACCTCCTTTTTCCACAGTTCTGTGTTGAGGCTGAGGCTACACCCTCATCGCTGGACCTGTGACTGCTTCACTCTGTTACCAATTATGTCTATACTCACTCTAGAAATCTCATCTTTTCGATTTTCTGAGATCTTTAGTTTCATTTTCATTGTCTGTTACCTCATTCTGTTTTGAAGGGTGCATCATTTCAGTCTTTATACACAAATGTGACCTCCTCCATGCTTCATAATTACCATAGTCATCCTGTCTAGTGGGTCTTTTCTATTCTGCAAAGCCAACATTATTGTAGTCTACCTTGCCACCCATTTCAAATATTTTATTTATGGTACAAAATGGTTTCCATAGCATCCTCTGAATTCTGTCTGTGCATTCAGCATCAGTAAATGAGTGCCTTGAGACATGCAGTAATGATTTGTGCATTCCCACTGGACATGCTTCTTTGTGGTCCTGTCTGTGTCAGGCAGTGAGAAGAGAAGGGAGATTTGGAGTATGACCAAACACAATGACACTGACTGTAGCTATAGACATTCTTAGTATGTTTTGCATCAGACCTCATCTAATGCTATTTTCCAGTCGCATCTTGTACCTGAGCTTTACGTTCATTTCTCTTAATGTCTGACTGTGCCTTTTTAGGAGCCCATTGCTCCGAGGTATATATGCTGGTTTGTGATTTCAATATTAAAGCTCTCTGCCATGTGAAAAGTGTCTTAAGCCTTTGCTACCACCTTAGTGCCTTTGTAGGTAGAGTCCAGCTAATTTACATCCCAACGTAACTAACCTATCAAATCCAAAACAGGATTAGCAGTAAGGTGTGGCACATCTCAAGAACAAGCTGACTTTGATGTTTTCCTGTGTTTGGAACTCATCCATATTTGTGTAATTATTGAAACTTGGTTTAAATGTCCAGGAAGCATTCCCTCCATGCATGGGTTTTGCAGTTACCATGCCTTCAACCTCCATATTTGTTAGGGACAGTATAACTACCAGGCAGATTCCCCCAGAGACCTACAAATGGAACTCATTGAACTCTAAATCACATTAAATAGGACCATCTATTAGTTTATAACCTGTTAAACACCCTCTGTGTCTCTTGAAAATTATGTAAGGTTCCTAAATGTACTTTATGAACTTCTTTTAAACAAAAACTCCATTATTTTGGGAGACTTTAAATATGCCTCATTAAACTGCATCACCAATACCTAAAATGTAGGATATGCTCAAAAGTTTTTAGATTTAATCAACAAGAACTCACTGGACCAGGTTAGGAAACCCACTACAGAGCATGATATTCTTGACCTTGCCCTTATGAATATAGCTCCTTTGTGTAGTATTCCTCTTGCCTTTATTTCCTTGACTAAATCAGATCATGAACTAGTTAACCTTGACTTTTTAACTCATAACCCACTGAAACCAATATGTCAATTCAAGGATTTCAAATGTACAAACCTCATACACATTTTATGATGAAGTTTCAGAATTAGTGGCAAACATTGCCATGGCAGGTAGCTTCACAAATTAATTTCTATCCTCACTTAGATAAATGTATAGAACTGGCATGCACAAATGCACCTGAATATAATGTCAAATTTAAAAACAAACCACCCTGGTAGTCCAACATAAATTGTACAATAAAAAAATACGCAAAGTCTATATATCAGATCAAGAGACCCTCTTATCAAGGATAACATCAGAAAATTGACGAAAAACTTGAAATGCTGTTAGGTCTACTAAATCAGCCAATGTACTTGGGTCAGCATCTGAAGCTAAGGACAATTACAAATCCTCCTTTTGCTACATTAGGACCCTAAGAAATTACCAGCAGTGCTCTGCATTTGTTCATAATGGTACCACCTACACCAAATCAGTAAACATTGCCAATGTACTAGCAAACAAATTCAGTGAGAATTACCCTAGGGATGACCATTCACTGCCCACATATCCCTGAATCTCTCAGACTCCTCCATTATCATTAAAAGCATACATTAAAGGCTGTCCAGTACTAAAAATTACTTCATTTGTGTTACTTGACAATGTATCTGTCTGTTTAACAAATGGCATTAAACAAGCCTGGGCATAGACACTTAAACTATTTAACCTGTGTTTAGCCACTGGCTTTGTTGCACTGCAGTATTATCACTCTATAAGTGTGACTTCCCAACCCCACCTCTGACCCCAAGAAATTATAGGTCCATTAGCCCAAGTCATATTTGCAAAGACATGGAATATATTATAACTGACCTGATAAATTGTGATATAAAAAACTAGCATTAGGCTAGACCCATAGCACTTTCATCTTGATCAAGGGCAGATTCTGTACACAATAGCCAAATTCTTCCAAAGGGTAACACAAGCTGTTAACAGTCGTCATGCTGTCCACATAGAATACCTTTACCTGGCAAAGGCATTTGACTCCATCTCCCATGCTAGCATAATACATAAGCTTAATGCATTACAAATAGATCACCATGTAGTAAGGTAGATAGTAAACTGGCTAATAGACAGAACCCACATGGTACAGGTAGCAGATAACTTAGAGAAATTGAGGATGATCAGTGGTGTACAACAGGGCTCATTTCTTGGACTTCTTTTGTTCAGCATTTACTTTTCTGATCACCAGACCACGAACCAAGGCCTCTGGCTAGCTAAGTTTTCAGACAACTGTAAACTGGGAGTCATTGTAAAGTCTCCCTCTGAAGCTAAAGCTATTCAAAAAAGCTTACATTTATAAACACTGGGCGTATTAAAAATGGGCTCAAATTAAATGCAAAATAGTGCAACGTTGTCACATTTGCTAAACAGCACTTCCCTCTAGCCATCAATATAGACAATACCTACCCCAAAATGAGAATATTGTTAGGGACCTTGGAACTTGGGTTGATGATTTCCTTTTGTTTGATCATCATGTAATAGCAGTAGTCCAAAAGTCCTGCCACTTAGTGCAGTGAATTGCTAGGAGAATATCATCCAGATCTAAAGAATCATTACCCCTTTATATTCAGCTTTTATTAGGCCATTTATTGAATGCAATACCTTCTTTGGGATGTTCCTCACTAGACATATCAAGCAATTGGATCTCAGAAGGTCTAAACTAAAAAAGACCACTGGTTTAAAAACCCTTTGTACCAAAAAAAGACTGGAAGCACTGTCTTTTATTCAGTGTCTTGTATACTTCTGAGGGGATATCCAAGTCTTGCCTTCTGTGATATTAGGGACCCAGTGATCCTGAATCTATTGTATCTCTACAAATCAAGTAGTCCTATAAATACCATAACCAAGGAATCTACATTTTCATCAGCAAATAAAGTAAAACACAATAGGGAGTGAGAGAGCTCCATTACTCAGTGTCTTCCCCCAATTTCTGAAAAGGAGTTCTGCTGCAAATCAAACAGTGGTAATGCATCATCTTCCTTCAAACAGAACTGGATGAGGTGTTCACAAATTCATCGTGGTTTGACTGGCCTTGCCATCCTTTAAAAAGGAGGTACAGTCAAAGGGTGTGGGCACCTGCAAGGCAAAAATGGTCACAAGGCTCTGTTACCTTTTATTTTTTTATGATTCCTGTGTCTGTGGTTTCACTTCATAATCTCAAATTACTAAAATGTCAAATTTTAGTAACCCAAGACTATAATGTCAAAACCACAAAACTGCATAATCCCGATGCTCAGAATCTCGCAGCTGAAACACTGAAACTGCGAATGCCCCAAAATCTCAGAAAAAAACTAAATTACTTTATTGACAAACTCTTCCAGTTCCATTTTTCATAATGTAGAATATCTGAAGAACCATCACAACAGCATCCTAATCAAGTGGTAGCATCACAATACTTGGTGGACATCGGAACCCTTCACTTATACATTCAAAAGTAAATTTAAGCAATCCAGCATATCTGAACACTTGCTGTAACTCCATAACTACTATTTCAGGCAATTCAGAACATCAGAACACTTGACGTAATGGAAAAAAAGCATACTTTAATTGTATAACAAACCATCATTTCTGCTTTAGACAATAACAAAAGACATACCGTCCTTGCAAAAAACACTTTCAACCTGCCTTTGAAAAGAAATTGCAATATCTAAAACTATCTCACATTTTTAGCAGCTTGGAAATAGGCATTACATACTCCAAAGAAGTGTACAATGCACTATTTTGAAGTATATTCTCAAATTGACTGTGTCGTTTAACAACACCATGTCTTTTAGGAGAAGGCAGGCTTCCACAGCTCATGTGAACTTGCAATTCGTCAACTCTGTCTTGCTGTCTAGCTAAGACATTCATTAAAACAGCCAAGTCAATTGTGTTATGCCCCAATAAAGGTTTCAATTGGTGATGTCAGCCTTCTACACTATTTTGAGTATGAGGCAAAAATAAAGTATTAAGATCATGCACGTTCCAAAAAGACACAGGGAATAAGGGAGGAAATCTGCAGAAACCAGTAGTTCTAGTACAAAATTTGAGAACTTTTCCCAAAAATGTACCAGTCAGAAAAGTACTTTAAAGGGACACTATCTCCTTACTGAAATCGCATTTCTGCCTCGGACCGAAGCTGAAAACAATGCCACCCACTTAGTTTATCACCTCCCTGTTTGTGACATTAATAATGATTTCTCGCAGTCCTACCCATGGCATTAAGTTTCTGCAAACCTGTATCCCAGTCATGTTTTATTTCCCTGTGGAATGACACACTAAGTGCTTTTGTTCCCTGCTTCACATAGTATTCTATGCTTTCTTTCTGATTTTTTTTTGGACAAGGACAAAAATTATTGGTGGGCAAAGCCCCAAAAATAGGGACACATTTTTAAATATTGCTCTTATAAACTTAGAATATTGCATTTTTTTAAGGTTATGTAGTCTGAAACTCAAATGCCTGTCATTATTTAGTAAAATCGATTACAATGTTTTTGAAAAAAAAATTCTACAAAATGTTTCCCTTGCCTCCGATAGTAATGTAGCTAGGGTTGGTGGAAAGGGAAAAAAATCACCTGATGACGATCTTGCAATACTGGCTTTTAAAAGCTGGTATTACATTTGCGGTCAAACCTGAGCTCTTTTGCGCTCCATGTATGGTCCAAACTGTAGCATCTATTTGATGTTCGTCGTGCTTCACTGTTGCAGTCATTACTCTTGGGTTATCCTGCTGGCAGGCTACCCGCAGTCAGCCTGAATTCCAAAGTCTTGGTCCGGCGTCGGTTGCTGTCACCTCTTCCCTGACGTCAGTGCACCAGGGGTATAAAAGATGCAGCCTACACGATTTTCTTCAGTCTTTCTTGCCGTGCGGTGCCTGAAGCAAAAGCAGTTCGCAAGTGCCGGTCGGCCAACTCCTGAGATTTTCAAAATCGAATTTCAGATCTGATGTCTTCATTAAAGCTAAGTACCCCATTGGGGAAACCTTTTTCTTGCTCCAGATCGATGTCAGAAAAAGTTAACAATTGTATTTCTTGTGGGAAGAAAATACCTCATAAGGATTTTCATTCTTACTGTATTCCTTGCCTAGGCCATGATCACGATGTTGCTAGCTGTCGGTTTTGTGCTAGATTTAACCAACGCACTAAGCGTCGGTACGATTTTGCCTTTCATTACTTTGGCCGAAGGTTTAATTATATAATGCCGTTGGAGCAGCCGACGACCGGAGTTTATAAAAAGCGCAAGGAAAAGGACAGGCATCTGAGGTCCAAAACCGACAAGGCCGCCGCTAGTTTGCCAGTTCTCAGTGAGGCACTTTCGCAGCCCCTGACGCCCACTACCTCAGAGCCACAGGCCGCTTCCGACTTGGAGCCAACTAGGCCTCTGGATGCTCAAGGTATTGGACTCTCGGAAACTGTTCCCTCAGATGGGTCTGGAGCCGCTGAGCAGGCATCGGCTTCTGAGGGTGTTTTCAGACCTACACAATTATATGTCAAGCCAACCTCGGCTTCAAAGACCAAAACAGCTCTAAAGACAAAGAAACAAGTATAGCATTCTCCTGGACAGACTTCCATGCCTAAGAAACAGATGCTTAAAATGGCCGAAGACCTAATTACTGTGATCAGGAGTTCCCATCCCCCTCCTGATAAGAAGCCTAGGCAAGAGACAGAATATGACTCTTCTGATCAGGTTTCAATTTCCTCTGACTCCTCTTCTGAACAGGGATACTGTTTTCCTCCCTATGAGGATTCTGATGCTGAAGAATCTATTCCTTCAGCCTCTCCTGCTGACAATTATTCTTTTGGGGAAACCCTGCATACTATGAGGGAGCATTTTCACTGAGAGAGCCAAGATTACTCAGGATCTAAGAAAAGGCTCAGAGACTGACTTTTACTATCTCAGCACAGACCTCTTGCTATTCCACCTGTTCTAGACATTGTAGATGATGTATTTTCAGAGTCTGACATGTCTCCTGACTCTAACCCCTGCACCTGCTAAGCCAGACAGATACTACAGGGTTCCAGACTCATAAATTTCTATATAAAAACCCTGCTGTTGACCCAGAAACTATTTCTCAGGGTCCCAAAGGGGTCAAGGCTTCCACTGCAAAAAGCCCTGTCCCCTCTGATAGGGATTCTAGGGCACTGGACAGATGGGGGAAAAAGTTTACACTTCTGCTACCTTTGTTGTAAGGGCTTTAAATTGTCAGTTTCATATGCTTAAATATCAGCAATACTTAATGTCACCGCTTAAACAGAAAATGTTGACAAATTCTGAATGTTCTGATAAGGAAATGCAGGATTTATTGCATGCAGCTGAACAAGTGGGAAAGCATACTTTGCAATTTGGTTTTGATTCACTGGAGGCCTCTTGCAGGGCCGCAGTTACAAATTCTGTTATTAGAAGGCATGCTTGGTTAAAGGAACAGAATCTGCCTGATCATGTTGAAGCAAAATTATCAGATGCTCCATTACAGCATGATACTTTCTTTGGTGTTAAGGCAGAAGAGGTGTTGAAAAAAATGGAGGATAAAGCGAAATCCATGCAGACAGTTAAGGATTTCCTACAGGTACAGCCACCCAGATTTAGCAGGAACTGGTCTACAAAGAATTGGTCTTTTCCAGTGTCAGACAGGCCACAAAGAGGCAGATACAGATGCCCCAGAGGCAGATCCCAGCTCCAAGGCTCATACAGGCCTAAATAATGGGGTGCTTCTACCCCCAAAAGTGGAGAAGACAAATCACAACCATACAGGAAACAGTCCCAATGACTTTTCTCTGCCAGAACCAAGCACTTATCTTTTGGCAGCCCCCTTAGGGGGAAAACTAGCACTTTTTTCACTAAATTGGAACATGATTACCCAGGACAAATGAGTCTTGAACATACTGTCTCAGGGCTACAGGTTCCACTTTCACACCCTGCCAAAGGCAAAATGTAATGCCAGACCTGCCACACAATCAATGGGCAGAGGCACAAAAGCAAGTTTCATCCCTCATGGACATGAGAGCCATTCAGCAAGTACCACAACAAGAGCAGGGACAAGGATTTCACTCGAGACTTTTCTTGGTGCCCAGAAAGGACAAAGCCTGGAGACCAATACTGGACCTGTCTATTGTAAACATATTTCTGGAGTTCCAAAATTCAAAATGTTGACTCTGCCGCAGCTACTGCCTATGCTGGGCAAGAAGGCTTGGCACGTAACTTTGGACCTAAAAGAGGCATACCTGCATGTCCCAATCAGACAATCTTGCAGAAGATACCTCAGATTCATAGCTGGCTCAATACACTACCAATTCTCTGCACTGCCCTTTGGCTTATCTACTGCGCCCAGGATCTTCACAAAATGCCTGGCACCAGTAATTGCATTTTGCAGGCAAAGAGGAATTCAAATATATCCTTAATTGGACGACTGCCTTATTCAAGCAGAGAACAAAGACATTCTACTAAAGCATCTGGCGTTTGTAAAAAGATTACTAATTTGCCTAGGGTACACAGTAAACAAAAAGAAATCAAAACTAGTACCCTCTCAAGAGATAATATTCCTGGTTGCAAGCTTAAATACAACTCCCCAGATGGCTTATCTCACGCCAGACAAACAAAGGCACCTGACTTCTTACTTCAAAATGTTGGCAACAAAGACCCCAGTTATCTGCAAGAAAAATTCTGCAGGCTTTAGGCTTCATGGCATCCTGCATTCTGCTAAATCCATATGCCAGAATGCATATGAGGAAGCTACAATGGTATCTAAAAAGTGTTTGGACTCAACGTTGCCACAGCCTGGAAACATTAATTACCCTCATTCCCTGCCTGCAACAGAAGTTTCGATGGTGGGCACAGGCCTGTTACCACAACAAGGGAGAGCCATTCACTTTACCCACAGCCAGGCAGACACTAACAACGGATGCATCAGATTATGCCTGGGGGGCCCACATGGCAGGAAAATGTATTCAGGGCACATGGCCCGCAAGCCAGATGCATCTTCATATCAATCAAAAAGAGATGCTAGCTGTTCAGAATGCCCTGACAGCTTTCAAGGATCTACTTCATCCAGGACAACTACTGATAAAGACGGACAATATTACAGTCATGTGGTACATAAACAAGCAGGGAGGCACACATTCCTACCCCCTCTGCAGACAAGCCATGACTTTGTGGGACACAGCATTGACTTATCAAGTTCACCTGCAAGCACAATTCCTGCCAGGAAAAATAAATACTCTGGCAGAAGAACTAAGCAGAAACCTCATGGATCCCCACGAGTGGAAACTGGATCCACAAGTCTTCAGCATGATAAGGAAATGGGGATGCCCAGTCATAGATCTATTTGCCTCTCCTCACAACTGCCAACTACAGAGATTCTGCACAAGGATTTATCACAAGCAAGCATGGAAAGTGGATGCCCTATCCTTCAGCTGGAAAAGCCTAACAGTATATGCCTTTCCTCCACTGCCTCTCCTCCCCAAGGTACTCCTAAAGGTCAGACAAGAGAAGCCAAAAGTGATACTGATTGCCCAAGACTGGCCACACCAGCACTGGTACACAATCCTAAAGAACTTGTCTCAAGGTCCAGCCTGGACACTGCCTCAAACTTCTCACTTACTGACCCAACAAAACAATCAGATCCTGCACAGCCAACTCAGGACCTTAAATCTGGCAGCATGGCAGATGATGTAGCCATTCAGAACACTCCTCTCTCCAAAGCTGTAATGGGTGTTATCTTGGAGGCCAGGAGGCCCAGTACCAGAAAGTCTTATGCAGAAAAATGGAAGAGATTCTGTGCTTGGAACCAGGAACTGACACATTTGTACCAAATATTCCTCGGATTTTACAATACTTAACTGAGATGCTGGACAAAGGCCTATCCTTTTCATCAATTAAGATTCATGCCTCTGCCATTTCAGCCCATTACAATACGGAACCACCTATCTTTTCTCATCCTTTAATAAGGCAGTACCTCAGAGGGGCCAAAAACATAAGACCTCAAGGAGAGCACCAATACCTGCATGGGACCTCAATTATGTCTTGGAAAAACTTACACTGCCTCCTTTTGAGCCAGCCTCAACAGCTGATATAAAATTATTATCCTGGAAAATAGCTCTGCTCCTAGCAACAACCTCTGCAAGATGAGTCTCGGAGTTACAGGCACTCATGGCTGTGGAACCTTTTATCATTTTCCATCCAGACAGGGTTTCTCTGAGGACAAACCCTACATTTATGCCAAGGTGGTGTCCAGTGTGGCCCTTAACCAAACCATTCACTTGCTTACCTTTTATCCAAACCCACAGAACAAGGGTGAGAGACTTCTGCATTGTTTGGACATACACAGACAGTTACACTTCTACTTGGACAGAACTAAAGCTTTCAGAAAGACTGAGCAACTTTTAGTGGCATATGCTGCAGGATCACAAGGAAAGATTATCTCAAAACAGACTATTTCAAAATGGATAGGCCATTGCATTTGTTTCTGCTACTCTCAGCATGGCAAATCAGTGCCTAAGGGCATTAGGCCACATTCGACCAGAGCAGCAGCCGCTTCAGCAGCCTTCCTCAGAGGAGTACCAACCAAAGACATCTTAGAGGCTGCAACTTGGAGTTCAGTGCACACTTTTACAAAGCACTACCACTTATCTCTCTACTCTAAATCCAGAGCAAGCTTTGCCACTGCAGTTCTGTAGGGCCTCATAGCCTCTCCTAATCCTATTTAGCCCAGCCGCCCATCCTCAGCTTTGGGATTCAACCCAAGAGTAATGACTGCAACAGTGAAACACGATGAACATAGTACAGTTGTGTACCTACCATAAATGTAGATGTTCGTGTGTATTCACTGTTGCAGTCCAGGTTACCCTCCCACCATCCCCCTTTCATTTGCTAGGTCTTATCTGTACTTCTCTATTCTATACAACCTATGTGGTGTATTTGCTTGTAGATGAAGGAAATGTTTACGTTAGTGCATGCATGTTTATTGGCATAATCTATTTAGCCTACCCTTTTGGGGGCACCTGACATCTGGGGCAAGAAAAACTGAAGAAAATGGCGTCGGCTGCATCTTTTATACCCCTGGAGCACTGACGTCAGGGAAGAGGTGACAGCAACCGACGCCGGACCAAGACTTTGGAATTCAGGCCGACTGTGGGTAGCCGGCTAGCAGGATAACCCAAGAGTAATGACTGCAACAGTGAATATACTCGAACATCTACATTTATGGTAGGTAAACAACTGTACTTTACATTGTACCAAGTAGTTTGCTACAGTTTACTATATATATATATATATATATATATATATATATATTCATTCTACACTTTTAAATATTTTTTTAGAAATTAGAAAGCTGCTAGAATAAAAGGTCTGCTGCTATCATGCATTTATTGAAGGATATGTAGTCTTAAACTCAAATGCCTGTCATTCTTATGAAATCCTTACTGATTTGCCGCAAAACATCAGAAAACCACAAATGTTATGAGGAACAGACTCAAATGTGAGACGAAAATCTATACAGTTGAGAGGCATGACATCAACCTTCTCTGAGCCGATCCTAGTGTTTACCCAGTAAGACTACATGTACCAGTGTTTTGTTTTTTTTTTTGACAAAAATTGTGTAAAATGTTTCCCCTGCCTGTAACAGTAGTGTAGCTAAGGTGGGTGGAGAGGGAAAAATGCAATCTCCTCATCATGATCTTTCTTTAATACAATACCAGCTTTTAAAAGCCGGTATTACATTTGCAGTCAAATCTGAGTGCGGTTGTGCTCCACGTGAGGTCCAAACTGTAGCATCTCCTTGTTATATTGTAGCAAACAGTTTGCTACAGTTTAAAGTTAAAGTAAAAAAAAAAAAAAAAAAAAAAGTGAAAGCTTCTTTTTTCTTTTAATTAAAACCTGCTCTGTGCAGGCAAAGTATAAACAGTAGCAACTGTTGGTAGCAAACAGTTTGCTACAGTTTAAAATAAGATTTTTTTTTTCAACTGAAAAGTACATGATGTAGTGATCCATGCAGGCACATTATGAACTCTTAGATCTAAGCACAAGTCGATCATTTACAGTACAGAGACGACTTATGACAGTGAAGTTTTTTTTTTTTTTTTTTTTAACAAACTAGTCTGCTACTCTGAGAAGAGTCAAAAATATTATTGGGCAGGACACAGAGGATCTTTGTCCCCAACAGAAGCAGATGGAAAGGATGTCCATTTAATAAAATCTCAAAACTATCAGTTCAAGGGGAAAAAAAATATTTAGGTTGAGGATGAAACAAAAGGAGATGTCAGTACTTATAACATTCACATCGACATTGACTCTTCCCTTGCAACAAGAGGCATGATAGGGAATCTCCTGCAAAGATGTAAAATTGAAATTTAAAATGGTGAATTTAAAAATACTCTCTCCTCGGGAAGCAGAGACTCTCTCTAATCCTGAGCAGGCTATTTTGGAGGTGGACAGTTACCAGATGGGAAAGATGCAAAATGATGTGCATGAAGGCCATTTTGGACAGGATATTCAGAATTAATCAGGGTCAAAAATAATTTTGGAAAGGGACCCAGTTAAGCAATTTCCTGTGCATAAAATGAAACTGGAGAAAAATCATAAGGAGAGGATAAAAGTGACTGAAAACTATTGAAAATGGCAAATGCTGTTGAAATATTGGTCTTGCAAACTTTAGAAGAACTGCAAAAAGAAAGATGAATAGTGGGTCATGTATATAATTGTGTTTAGTAACATAAAAGAAGTATTGTCAACTTCAGCATCTAGATACATGGAAGGTAAGATGATTAATTTTATTGTAACAACTTGTCTCTTTATTGATAAGTTACTATTTTGCTGAAAGATAACCTAATAAAGATTCAAATAATACAAAGGTTATATGACACATACAACACAAATAGTAATAAATAGGTTATTTTACAAACATTTACTATATTACTTTTGTAAAAACAAGGTTACCACGGTGATTAAAGTGGCATAGGTGAACTGGAATAGCCAGTTTTCACTAATGGCTGCCACACAGTTTTCAAGAAAATAGGTTGAAAGGTGGCCTTGTTTAAGTAAAGAAGGGAAAAGCTGAAAATTCATTTGTTTGCTAGATAAGCCTTAGATGTTACAGGTTCATAGGCAAGTACTAGGCTAGCTGCCATTGCGGGCCATTTTAAGTTTAGTCAGTTTCCCTTTTTGTGCTCAAAATAAGCTATCCCATTTGGTTAGAGATTGGCCTTACCAATCCCATGGTAGATAATTATAGATTACCCTTAATGAGAATAACTGGGATCACACCACAGATAATGGATGGGGAGTCTGTTCCACAGCAGCAATAACCTCTACGAGATGCACCTGTCCCTCCAAACTGTTCTGCTGGTGTGCAGAACAGATTTACATCCCTACACATTGTATTTCTGATGCCACTTGACTTGCTGACATGTAGTCAATCCATCAGCAATGGGCCGGAGGATGCCTTGTATGCTAGATACAGGTCACCTCTTAGTCTACAGGATAAAGAGTATAGTGACAGGGCTCTGAGTCAGTCTATGTAGGACATGTTGTTTAGGCTTTGTATCTAGTTAGTAAGGTGTGGATATTTCAGTTTTTGTATGTGTCTGGACAGATGCATGCTAAAGGCAGCATTATGTTCAATGAAATGATTGGCCTAATGAGGGCTGAGTAAAGGGGGACAATAACATCACTAGATCTAGATACAATCCCTTTGTTTAAAAGCTGTGCAATATAGAAGGGCTTTCTTACCTATGAACCTGTGTCCACTGTTGTATCAGTGAAGAACCAAATGTCTGCAGCTTATAGGAGGACTAGACAGCTGCATTGAAAATTACTGAAATCTGAAATAGACAAATTGCTGGGGGGGGGGGGGGATTTAATAAACACTAAAAAGGCAGCAGTAGCATTAGGATGCCAGTAGGGAGGGTAGAGATCTAGTAAATCCAATGAAAATTGCTTATGATCTGAAAAGGGAAAATTAGTTCAAACAATTTAACGAACTGTACACAGCTGTGGGGGTTGGGGAAATATCTTGATGAAAATCTTAAGTTCAAATGAGCTAGAAATTTAATATTCAAATTCATGCTGTATGTTGGGAAATAAGAATGCAGTTAAGTTCAGAGAGAATAAAATGAAATGTGCCAGGTATTATGCAGGATCATAGGAATTAAAAGACAACTGAATCTCAAAGCCATTTCCAGCTTGCCTCTCAATTCAAGGAGGCCAGGCCAGTCATACCAGGACTGAATTTGTGAACACCTATCCAGTCATCCAGTTCCATTTTAAGGGGAATCAGTGTGCCACACCACTTACCTTGGAAAGGGAATTTGTTCCACAGAAAGGGGTAGGTGCTGCATTATGAATCTATATTGTTGGAGTAGATTTTACATCTGTATTTCTGGTGTTAACTGGACTCTGATTTGCTAATGTACAAGAACTCTTGGACTGCTGGATCCCCTGCAGCCCTATAAGGAAGGTGGCAATTCTCCCCTAAGAAATCTGTATGAAACTGAACATGGGGTAAACCCCCCAGTCTGTGATCCAGATCTTTTAGACCCTTTACCTTTTTAGTTACAAATCTCTGGGGCCTTTCCAATTGCTTGATATACCTAGTACAGCACATCCTAAAGGGGAGGGGGGGCACTGTACTCAGTCATATGTCTAATCAAAGTGGAGTACAAGGAGGTGAGGACTTCTTCTGATCTAGATTAAATATCTTTTGTTATGAGCTACGCAATAAAAAATGATTTCCTAACCATCGTTGCTACTTGATGGTTAAATGTAAGGGAGCTGTCCACCCATGTACCCAGGTTTCCCATGACCTTTTCATTTTGAAGTGGTGCATTACCTATACTATAAGCAGGAGCTACAGCGAACTTACCAAATGCTATAGTTGTGCCCTTTTTGGCATGAACATGAATTTTTTTTTATCTTGGAATGCTTAATGCACTGAAAATACAGTACAAAGAAAATGAAGATATTGACAGGCTAGAACCGCTAAGCCCCATATAATTATCTTACAAAAGATGCATCTAAGTAGATCAGAAGCTTGTGATGAAGGTATTCAAAAAAAGTCATACAGCAAAGTATTAGGTAGTAAGGAAGAGAGGAGTGGAGAATTGTATAGAGTGAATTTGTCTACTAGACATGAAAGAGATAGACATTTGGAAATATATGGTATTAGAGATGTAGCTGTACAGTCACACTGTAAAGGTTATTTCGCCTTTTACTCATATTAGACATGATGCTTGGGCCAGGCTTGACAGGATACTTATAAGAGAACATTTACATTTGAAAAATGACTGTGACCTTCCCACTGACACTGTCAGATCATGCAACAGTGAGTGTGAGCTCTGAGATATAATATTACAAAGAAAAGGCATTGGACATTCCTTAATTATTGGTTGAAAATTAAAAATGTGTCCCATTTATTGAACATTAACAGGGATTGGAGGCAAACAGTGAGAAAGTAAATTCAAAAGCTCACAGGATTTATAAAGAAAATATGGGGAGGCTGAAAATACTAAAACAGAATCTACAGGCATACCTCTCAAGTGTACCTCATTACGAGGAACGTACTTCATTTGGGGTCTTAAAAAGTTCATGTTCCTCGAAGTTACACATTAAAAGAATCTGTCACACATTCAGTGTTAGGAATTTAAGTGAAATCCATGGTAAATAGAAATTAATCATATTAATCCATTAAAGGATCTTTTTTATAAGTAAAACCAGCATATTTTAACCATCCTATGACCTTCCTAATTGAAGTTGTTAGTAAGCCATTAGTATATGTTCCACATTTTGCCCATTTGTTCCACATTATGAAGGCTGGGTGTTCCTCATTTTGGAGATGGAAGGTTGAGAGCTATGTCTACAGGAAGGAAAAAACATGCAGAGAGCTGAAACTAATTAAAAGGAAGGTAAATGATTATGTAACAGAGTTATGTGAGATGAGACCTGCCTCTCTGAAACATTTTCTCTGAGAATAGACCGAGAATGCAGAGAATACTAGGACATTTGAGTTTCAAACTTCATTTCCTTCAGAAAATGCATGCTATGACAAGTGCTGCTATCTAGCACTTTCTATGTCTGGCAATATTGAAGATGGTTAACCCACCCGATGCAAGCCACACCCAAATCCTGCTGTCCCGGCGATGTCCGTACACCTCCCACCTTTTGATAGATAGCTGTTGAACTTTTGCCTTGTAAGAATAACAAATAGAGAACCTTGCAACTGTGAATGTGTTCATAAAAAGAACTGTAAGAAATAAGAAATATGCACATGACTACAGATGCCAAATCAAAAAATTAGTAAATTGGGAAAAATGTTCAAAGCTAAAATAGAAATAAGGATGCAGCCAGAGAAGACATACACACAACAGTGTCTATTGATTTGCATATGATACAGTCAAAAAGGGATACTCTTATTCCAGATACATAAATGATGTTTGTTGTGTCAGTAAGTGGGTACAGTAGAACTATTGGATTTGCTGGAGGCATATAACTGTGACAAAAAAGTTGATGTTTATTTGACTACTTGTCTTACATGTTAAAGATTCTATGAAGAAAAGGCAAACTCTTTTTTTTTTTGAATGCATCTTTTACATTTTACATACATTGTGCATTCCGTGTCAATCATGTCCAATTTACGTTGTGAATCGCCGCCCTCTGGCATGTCAATCATGGAGGTCACACCCATTCCTGCACAAACTTACTGGTGAGTTAACTATCTTCAGTATCGCCCTATGTCTATAAGAGCAATATTTATAATCTGTCCCTATTTTTTAAGCCTCTGTCCCCCATTATTTTATGCTTTGGCCAGATTTCTTGTGCTAAGAGTTTGAGAGGTATGGTGCAAGATATGGAGACATGGTATGTAATGCCCTAGTTGCTGATTATTTGGTGTATTTTAAGGGGGGATAGGGGTTCTGCATTCCTGAGTATTTCCTCCATTGTATACAATGCCTAGTAACTATGAACTTATTCTAAGGTTTTTAGTCATTCCCTATTGCAATACTACCAGCTTACCAATTTTTATTTAATGTAACTTAGGCAATTAATCCTTCAAGGGTAGCAGGCACTGAATTTGTAGATGAAACACTGAAATCTGAAGTTGTTTGCTAGTATCAGCCTCCTCATTAGTTACAAATATCTGTAATGTGGAATTAGACTGAATTTTTACTTCTTCATAAATTGTGTTTATTGACTGATACTGGTGGATTGTAATGACAAAAGTTTGAGTGGAGAGATTACTATCTACCTGGGTCCCCAGATCTCTTATTACCTCTTCTGTATTAAGGGGGCTGCCATCTATGTGGTAATTCGTGGGTATTTTGTTTTTCTCAAATGAGATGACTATGCATTTTTTGGCATTTAGCTTGAGGCCATGACTTTGACACCAGGTGTCCATCTCAGTAAGGTCCTTATGGAGGATGTCCATGTCAGCCGGAGTGTCAATTATGGCTCCCAGTTTGCAGTCATCGGCAAACTTGGTTAGCCATAGTCCTCCTGTGTTTGCCTGTACTTCTGAGAAGTATATGCCGAACAGTAGGGGTACCAGGACCGAGCCTTGCGGGACACCACTTGTGACTGGTTTAGAGTCAGACCTGGAACCTGCTATTCTTACCATGTGAGTTCTGTCTGTAAGCCAGTTGGCAACCCATCTTGTGACGTTGGGGTTTATGTTCAGGCTGGTGAGTTTTTCTATAATACTCAAGTGGGGAATGGTGTTGAAAGCCTTGGCGAGGTCAAGGTAGGCTGTATGAACCACCTTTCCCTCGTCTATGACCTTTGTGACTGTCTCAAAGAAGTCAACCAGGTTTAGTAGGCATGATCTGCCCTTAACAAAGCCAAACTGGGTCAGGTCAAGTGTTTGGAGGTTCCCATTGTCTTTGTTAATGAGTTCCATGATGATGTGCTCCATAGCTTTGCAGACCAGGCTAGCCAGACTTATGGGGTGATAGTTACCAGGGTCAGTTGTTGCCCCTCCTTTGTGAAGAGGAATAACCATTGCTGTGTGCCATTCTATGGGCACATAGCCTGTGGAGAGGCTGAGGTTGAAAAGCGTGTTTAGGTGGGGGGTTAGCTTGTTCTGTAGTTTGTGAAAGACGCAGCCTGGGACACTATCTGGTCCCATTGACGCTGTGTTTTTGGCTTTTGAAAGGGCTGTTTCCACCTGTGCGTCTGTGATTTTTGGGGCACTACACTTTTCTGGTATTGTTGTGGGCCCTTTTGGAGGTGAGAGGTGGGTGAAGTTTGCACTGAATCTATCTACCAGGATGTTGGCAATATCACTAGGTTCAGTATATTTTGTGCTATTTTGCACTAGTTCAGTGCATATCTGCAGGTTGCCACTTAGATTCTTAACATAGCTAAAGAAGGCTTTGTGGTTATCTTTTGAATCCTTGGCTATTTTTCTTTTGAAGTTAACCTTGGATGATTTCATGAGGGACCTCAGTTTCTTACTGATACTGATCAGGGATGTCTTTCCTTCTTGGGATTTGCTTTTTTTCTGAACTAGTTTCCCCTTTCTATTGTATAGCCTGTTTATTGCAGGGGTCCACCAAACTGGTTTCCTTCTCTTAGAGGAGTGAGTTTTGGTTTTGCTAGGGATGGCATGATCCATGCATCCTTGTAGGTGCTCATAGAGTGCATTTGTGAAGGTTTCTGCATCTTGGGCAGCATTATCCTTTAGCATGGGGGCTGAGAAACTTACCACCTCTGTCTTAAGTAAGGTAAAGTTTGCTTTAGAAAAGTTTTTTACTGTGGTTTCCTTAGTTGGGGGTGGTGGTGGGGTGTGGACATCCACAGTGATTAGTTTATGGTCTGATCTAACCAGTGACGGGTTGACCTCCGGTGTGGAACACTTGTCGCCCATGTTGGTGATGACCAGGTCTAATATGTTTTCACCACAAGTAGGGGAGTTTACCAGCTGATCCAGGGCATTTGGGTTGATGAATTCCAGGAAGCACTGGGTCTGGGAATTTGTACTTGAGTAGTTTTCCCAGTGAATGGTAGGGTAATTAAAATTGCCCAGTATCATGGTGTTTGCTAGGACCTTCATGTTTTCCAGTGTCTCCAGAAAGGTGGAGTGGTGGTCCTGGGTCATGGAGGGTGATCTGTAGCAGGCCACAATTTGCATTGCAGATTTGCCCAATGTTAGTTGCACATGGATGATCTCAGAGGTATCATGCTGCTCCACTAACCTGGAGGTGTAGGTATCCTTGATGAATATGGATACACCCCCTCCTTTTGTGTTTCAGTCCATGTTCTGTGGCAGAAATGTGTGGTATGAGTTGTAGCCCAGTAGTGCTGGGATGCTCTCTGGAGCCTTGAACCAGGTTTCAGTTACTGCACAGATGTTGATGTTCTCCATACTGAGGAGTGCTTCGAGCGCATGCATTTTGAGATTTAAACTCCTGGAGTTGTGTAGCATAACCCGCAGTTTTTTGTTAATTGTGCTGTTTACGGAGGTGGGTTTGACTTTTGAGCCTTGCCTAAAAAAGGCACTATGGGGGCAGCAAGAGCCTTGGCCAGTATTTGAAAGACTAGGGGTGACAGGTGCAAGCTGTCTCTTGCGAAGCAACACGGCTTGTCGAGCATGTCGTCCCAGGCTGACAGACACTGGATCCCTTTTTAATGACACCAGACGCTTAGCCAATTGTTGAAATTGATCATTTTTTCTTTATATTGAGGTATCATTCTTGGTGAGGGCAGGATGCTACTCAGGGTCAGGGTCATACCAGCCTAGGCTACATGATCAGAGACCTCTTCCATGTCTCTTTTCATGTAGTCCAGGGAGGTACATCTAAGGTCATTCACACCAACATGAATAATGACAGAGTCATATTTGTACTTGTTCTGGAGTGACCTGAGTGCTTGTGTTATGTGGCGGATTCTGGCTTCCGACAGACAGCTAGCAGTAACCTTCTGCTTGTCCAGCCTAGTGAGTGGGACGTCAGTGTGCCTGACTGTAGAGTCACCTATTACTAGTGTGTTATGTATGTTATTTCGCCTTAAGGGCTGTGATTGTGCGGCACACTGATTTTGTGTTTTATGTGTTGTCTGGTTTGTGATGGGAAGTGCAGGTTGTTTGGGTGTCTGCTTTGGAGGTGTCTGATGCTTTTGCAGGTTTTTATTTAGAGCCTCCGAATATGATTTTGTGTATTTTTTGCCAGTGCTGTTTTAGTAGGTCTGTGTGCGGCTGGAGTTGTGGTGCAAGTGTTAACCTTCTCCTCTTGACTGTCTGTTCCAGTCTTGGGTGGAGACAGCTTAGCTTCCAGTTTGGCTGTGTAATTGTATCTCTCGCATATTTTAGTGTTTTGTGGTAGGAGGAGAGGGTTGTCTGTGTACATGAGGCAGTTGTAACATTGCCTCAGGATATCCAGATTCACCAGCTAGACTGGAGAGTGCACCTGAAGTTGCCCTTTGGTCAAGCCTGAATAGTAGGGTGAGCTGCTTAGTCACTTGGTTGGTGAGGGGTGAATAAAGAGCCTTGCCCTGCTGGGCAATCAGTGTCAGGGTATATTAGTGCTTGCTATTAGGTCTGAGCAAGTGCTGGGCTGTAAGATGCTTTTTGAGTGCTTAGGTTGAGAGTTAGACTAGTTTCAAGGGAAAAACTGAAGAGGAGACATAGTGGAGCCAGGAATAATTTAACCGTAGCTAACCAGCAATGCCCGGTGCGCAAAACCGTGCAAATGTGTTTTTTATTGTAGGGAAATGAAAGAGAGAGAAATTAGCCCAAAATGGCCAATAAACTACTAACGTCTGTGCTGGAACAACTCCTTCAGGGACAGATAGGTTGCTCAAAGCTCCCCTCTCTTACAGGTGAACAGAGAAACTTCCTTCTCTCCAAATAAGGTATGGGCAACTCAGAAACTAGTATCACAGCCCTGAATTCAGCACTAGCCTGAAAACTGGACTATACTAGCTTAGAAAGGCGGGAAACAAGGATTTTTTTTTTTTTTTTTTTTTTTAAAGATAAGGCAAAAAAACAGTAAAAAATACACTTAAAACAGCTTTAAATGACTAGAAACAATCAGAAAAGGCTATTGCACTTTAGTGTGTAGCCTACAACAGTTAAACAAATTATTTAAACAAAAAACAACTTTTTAAAAGTGCAGGCAGTCAAATACAATATGTGAAAAAAAACAAGCTTTTAAATCACAATAAATGCTGGAAAATCTGCATTTAGGCAGAAAACAGTTAAGTACAGCAACAAAGTACAGAAAACTGATACTTAATCACTCCAAAGTCTCTCTCCTAAGCTAGAAGGCTTGTATCAGTTTAAGGCTTACTAGTGCTACCAGTAGGTTAGTTACAGGAAAGATGGGAAACAAGCGCAGATGTGGTCTTTTAAACCAGAAAGTTGAAAGAGATGGACAAACTCCCCAAATGGTCAATAAACTACAATTTCTGGGCCAAGAACCTCTCCTCTCATGATAGACAGGCTACCTAGTGCTTACCACTCCCACTGATAAGCTAGAAGGCTTTCCTCCAACACAGAAAGGCTTGCGGGAATCAGAAGATTACCAACAGTCCTGGATACAGCAACTCTGTATCTGGACTAGGCTAGTTACAAGAAAGGTGGGAAACAAGCGCAAGTGCGGCTTTTAAACCAGAACATTGAAAGAGAGGGAAAAAAACTGCCCAAACTGCGAATAGCTACAATTTCTGTTCCAGGAACCACTCCTCTTGTGGTAGATAGACTACCTAATGCTTACCACTCCTACTGATAAGCTAGAAGGCTTCCCTCCAACACAGAAAGGCTTCAGAAGCTTACAAAGAGTCCTGGAATACAGCAAATCTGTACCTGGACTAGACTAGTTACAGGAAAGGCAGGGAACAAGTACAAATGTAGGCTTTTAAGCCAGCAAGTTGAAAGAGATGGAAAACTGCCCTAACGGCCAAATAAACTACAATTTCTGGGCCAAAACTCACTCTTCCCGTGGAGGATAGGCTACCTAGTGTTTACCACTCCCACTGATAAGCTAGAAGGCTTTCCTCCAACACAGAAAGGCTTGGGGGCTCAGAAGCTTACTAACAATCCTGGATACAGCAAGTCTGTAACCGGACTAGGCTAGTTATAGGAAAGGCGGGAAATGGGCACAAGTGTGGCTTTCAAACCAGACTTTTAAATCAGAAGGTTGGAAGAGATGGAAAAGCTTCCCAAACGGCCAATAAACTGTAATTTCTGGGTCAGAAACCACTCCTCCTGTGGTAGATAGGTTACCTAGTGCTTACCACTCTCACTGATAATCTAGAAGGCTTCTCTCCAACACAGAAGGGCTTGGGGGGCTCAGAAACTTACCAACAGTCCTGGATACAGCAAATCTGTACCTGGATTACACTAGTTATAGGAAAGGTGGGGACCAAACACAAAACAGGCTTTTAACCAGAAAGTAGAAAGAGATGGAAAAACTGCCCAAACTGCCAATGAACTACAATTTCAGGGCCAAAACCCACTCTTCCCATGGTAGATAGGCTACCTAATGCTTACCACTCCCACTGATAAGCTAGAAGGCTTCCCTCCAACACAGAAAGGCTTGGGGGGCTCAGAAGCTTACCAACAGTCCTGGATACAGCAAGTCTTGGATACATCTGGACTTGACTAGTTACAGGAAAGGCAGGAAACAAGCTTAGAATTTTCTTTTGTTATTGAAAATCAGCTAAAACAGCAGTAAATACAATTCAAATTGTAGTGCAGGCCAGCACACCCGAGTGTGTAGCAACACTACGGCAAATACAGTTCAAATAAATGCAAATAAATTATTAAATGACTAAAAAACAAGTGCAGAAGGCAGTAAATTAGAAGGCTACTGACAAGCAGTAATAAGTGCAGAGTAAGAGTGACTGAACAGATAACAGCACGCAGAAGAGCAACTAAGACAGTTACAGTAAGATTAGATGAATAATATATATATATATATATATATATATATTTTTTTTTTTTTTTTTGAGGGAAGGAACAGAGCAGGATTAAGAGGCTACAGGGGTTGTCCTTCCAAAATGCTCTCTTTGTACACAGTAGGAGTCCCTGAAATCAGAATATGATCTCACTGCACTCAGCTGAGTGAGCAACTGAGATGGGCCCAGAAGGAGTATCCAAACACAAATTTACAAGAGGGGCGGGCAATTTCAAAGCCACCAACATTAACACCGAAACAAGAACAGGGAGGGTGGGTACGGAACTAACTATAGAGAGACAGCCACACAGTGTTGGTGGCTTTGAAATTGCCCGCCCCTCTTGTAGATTTGTATTTGGATACTCCTCCTGGGCCCATCTCATTTGCTCACTCAGCTGAGTGCAGTGAGATAATAATCTGATTTCAGGCACTCCTTAGTTAGTGAAAAACACAAATAAATAAATTAAATACAATACTATATGCAAAAGAGCAGATAAAAGTGTACTTAAATTCACTTATATGTCCAGTTGATTTCAGGTAGATGTTAGCCGGCCAAAGCTTTGATATTAAGCAGAGATAACTCAAAATGTACCACTTATATAAGGCAAGACAGGATGTTAGTGATGAGCTGAAACTACCCCCACTGCTAACAATGGCTACACAGAAATTCTAAAAAGTACTCTGTAGAGAGACAGCCACAACTTCAGTTGAGTTAATATTCAGTGAAAAACACAAATAAATAAATTAAATACAATACTATATGCAAAAGAGCAGATAAAAGTGTACTTAAATTCACTTATACGTCCAGCTGATTTGAGGTAGATGTTAGCCAGCCAAAGCTCTGATATTAAGCATTTGCTTATCTCAGACTGTAGATTCAAGTTTACTATTTTCTGGACTCAACTGTACTAACAGGAATTTCAGATGGTCTTGAACATAATGATAAAGTGCTTCCAGCACTTGGTCTCTTTGCATTCTCAAATGTCAAATTTGAAAGAGTACCAGCAAAAGAAGTTGCTTGATCCTTGACACAAGAACTTGCAGAATCTCCTTGCCACGGAACAATATCCTGTGAGTATGAGCCATCTTCCTGCTGTTTTGCTATAGATTTCAACTATCATCAGAGAACTTACTGAGCTTTTGTCATGACCTCCTCCTTCCCGATCCCACATACGTGACTTTTTGTGAGGAAGATTTAAGTTTAGTTGTCTGGTCTCAGGCACTGTACAAGACAATAAGTAACACATTTACATTTAACATTTAAATAAACAAAACATTACTGGTAGCAGAGAAACTTCAGTACTTTTCTGTAAACTAGATTAAAAAGATGGAATTTTAGGCCCCCTTTAAAATCAGTATCGGTGATTTGCTGAGCCACTTGTGAAGGAGGTTCTGTAAAATGGTCACTGGTAGCTTAAGGAGCAACAACCTGAAGAATCAAGATTGTAGTAAAGAATTACAAGAAGGTCATTTGAGCCTGTGTACTTTCTGACTGGTAAATATATTATTTAATGAAGAGACAGTGCAGGTCTTGCAAAACTGGAGTAAGATGATTATAATGTGAGACTCCTGTTAGAAGACTGGAACAGAATTCTATCCAAGTTGAAGATGTGTGAGATGAAAATTGGGCAAACCAACAGCATTGCAATAGTCTTAAATCTGAAGATATCAGAGTATGAACTCCATTTGGATGATCACAGGGAAGAATAATGGGCTTGATAAGGGTGACCTTCCACAGGTGGAAAAAGGAAGACTTGACATCATAAATATGGTCATTGAGAGTCTGTAATCAAGTATCACATCCAGATCACACACCTTGTCAGATAAAACTGGTAAGGAAATCCCTCAGGGTAGCATGTACCATCAAAGCAAGTCTCTCTGAGGCATTGTGTATAAGCCTGTTCTTGGATAAGCTGCAGATCATGAGAGAGAGAGATGTAAAGGCAGACAGAATCCTGAGTGGAATGAGAGGTAAAGCTCCCTATCAGCCATATAACAATGGTATTGTAAGCCTCTTCAGTGAATAATGTCACCTACTGCCTGTAAGTAAATGGTGAACAATAAAGGACTAAGAATGGAGCCTTGCAGTACTCTGTAAGTGAAAGGATAAGAAGAAGGGGTATTAACCCCTGGAACTGATCTGAGTACACCTGGATGAGTAATAGAATAACCAGTTGAGAACCATCCCAGGAAAGACACAGTCCTCTGGCCAGTCTATAAAAAAAGAATTGGCTGTGATGGCCTCTGTACCCTGGGCCAGTAATCAAAGAGCCTCAATCCTCACAACTGACAGTGGTGAGGGATGGTCACTAAAAACAGGAATGGATTTATACAATATTTTAACATGCAGCTTTCTGTATCAAGCATAATTTCCCCCAAGAGCACACAGAGAACATAGTCCAGACCTGGGACTGGACTTTGTCTCTGCAGATGCCAGACAAGACTCTCTTTGGAGCACTGTGTCCCAGTTCCAAGTAGCTGGCTCACCCACACCTCGGTATTTAATTTTCACACACACACTCCTGGGAAAGGCTGGCATGGATTTAGTAGCAGTGTCTCCTTTTGTCCAGACAATAAGGTAAATATTTATTTATTTTTATTTTACATTTGTTGACCGGGCTAGTCTAACTGGATACATGTCCATTTTCAGTAGAGGCCCGGGGAGATAAGCTCCTTGCAAAAAATAACAGAAACCATTTTTACATACAGTTATGTTACAGGTTAATACAGAAATTATCATAGAGGTCTAAATACCTCCCATTTCAAAATTCAGGTACAATACAAAAAATACAGGTATAATTATATACTATAGTCTGGGAGATAAGGTCTGGGATAAGAGGAAATAATACATTTATATTTACAAAGAACATTAGAAGTTAACCCAGAAAAAATCAAAGAGGACAGAAATACTTCACAGTGCCAAAGGCAGGTACAATGCAAAAGTTACAGAGAGGGCAGAAATACTTTGCAGTGCAATAGGCAGGTACAGTGCAAATTACAGGTAGAATACAGGAAGTAACAATAAAAGAGGCATATTGTGTAATTATATAAATAAAGAGTTGTCACACTATGAGTAAGCTTAGGGGATGAAAAGAAGGGTAAGGAACAGGAAAAAGGTAATGTGGCAAGTAAGGAAAGTAGAACTAGTTGTAGGGAAGTAGTGGGTAGGCAGTGCCTGTTATGAGTAGAAAAAGTAGAAAAATGATTAGTCAGGTTTAGTACACGGGCATAGCTAGTGTGTTCTTAGGAAAAGTTTCAGTCTGTTTTTGAAAACAGATGTGGAGGAAACTGAGGAAAGTTCACTGGGGAGAAGGTTCCAGGATTTTCCAACAGTATTACTGAAAAGAGTCCCCAGCCCTGTTATTAGATTTAGAGGTGTTTACAAGAAGTTTGTGTGATGAGAGCAAGGGAATGATGAGGGTAGTTAGTATAGCAGTACTGGAAGGTTGGTAAAGAGTCTTATGGGCAATGGTTAGTTGGTGGAATTTAAGCAGATTCTAAATTTCTAGCCATCCAAGCTGCTTAAGATTATAGCAGTGGTGGGTTCTGAATGGGTTGCCAGTAGCAAACCTGGCAATGTTATTGTAGGAGATTTCCAGTTTGGTGAGGTTATTTTTAGATAAATTAGTAAATATGGGTGAGGCATAGAGGAGTGTAGAGATTAGATGGGTATAAGCAATAGTTATTCTGACTGTTGGTGAAAGGAAGGGTTTGACTCTGTAGAGAGAGCCTAGTTTTTTGTTAACGGTTTTTATAGTATTGTTGATATGGGTGTCAAAGTTAAGATTGTTGTCTATGGTAATACCAAGTAGTTTGGTAGTTGGGTCAGGGGATATGGGAGTACCATTAGTGGATGTAACTGAGAAATCTATTGGGGCGGTCTTACGAGTAAGATTGAAAAGGAGGAGTTTAGTTTTTCTGGGGTTCAACAGAAGGCAATGTTGTGTAAACCATTGTTCTACTGTATTAAATACTTCTTGGGTAAGGGAGTGAAGTTTAGAAGTGGATGTGGCTGTGCATATAAGTGTAGAATCGTCGGCGTATTGAATGCATGTAGCTTGGGGGATTGCTAGATGAAGGTCATTGATAAATATGGAGAAAAGAAGAGGACCTAATATGGATCCTTGAGGGACGCCGATGTTAATGGGCAGGTGGGTAGATAGAGTGTTGTGCCAAAGTACTGCCTGTTGTCTGTTATCTAAATAGGATTGGAACCATTTAATAGTGAGTGTATCTAGTGACAGGGATTTGAGGATATTAATAAGTATTTGGTGATTAACCATATCAAATGCCTTGGGCAGATCGATAAATAGTGCTGAGAAAAGCATATTGGCATTTTGTTTTTTGTTAATACAGTCAGTAAAGGAAAGGAGGGCAGTATTAGTGCTGTGGGAAGGTCTGAAACCATGTTGACAGCTGGAAAGTAAGTTATTTTGGATTAGGTGGTCTAGCAGTTGCTTATGGATGCATTTTTCCATTAGTTTTGCCAAAGGTGAAAGTAGGGCTATGGGACGGTAGTTGGAGAATTCAGTAGAGTTTCCACCTTTATGAAAGGGGATAATATAGGAGACTTTCCAGATGCTTGGGATGTGTCCTTCACTAATGGTTCTGTTAATCAAAATGGAAATGGGATAGGCGATGGATTTGGCTGATTTCTGTAGATATTCAGCTGGTAATTGGTCTGCTGAAAGAGAGCAAGGTTTAAGTTTTTGGATAAGGGAAAGAATATATGTTGCAGGGACAGGTTGAAAGAGAAATGGTGGGGGTGGAGTTGTGTTAGAGATAGGTAAAGTGAAATTATTAGGTGACTGGCAAGTGTTTGAATGGCCTCAGTGAAAAAGGTATTAAAGGCATTGGCAGCGTGCTTTGGGTTCTCCTGGTCTGTGCCTTGTGGGTTAGGTGTAATGGATTGACCTGGGTGTAGTAGTTGGTTAATATTTGCCCAGAATTTTTGTGGGTTATTATGTTTAGTTTGCTGGAACTGTAAGTAGTAGTTTCTTTTATCAGTCAGTATAGCTTTCTTAGTGTCATTTCTCAGTTGTCTAAAGTTTTGATGGTCAGCAGAGTTTTTTGTCATACGCCATTTGGCCCAGTATTTATTTCTGAGGTGGATTTTTTTGTTTGGTTTCTTTTGACAGCCATGGGACAGATTTAGTTTTGATTCTAATGGAGTGGTTTGGTGCATGGTTATCTAGAATGGTTAGGAATTTGGAATTAAAGTATTTAACAGCTTCCTTTAATGGGAGGTGTTTTAAGGGAGACCAGTTGCATGCTCTTAGTTTGCTTTGAAAGAGATCAGGGTTAAAGTTTTTCTTGGACCTAATAAACTTGAAAGTGGCTGGAATGGAGACATTGGTGTTATGCCTGATAATGTAGGTAAGTGAGTGGTCACTAATATCATCATGGAGGGTTCCAGATTCATATGTGTGGGGATGATTATTTATAAGAATCCAATCCAAGGTACTTTCTTTCTTATTGGGCTTGTTTATCCTGGTAGGGGAGGTAATGATTTGAGAGAAACCAAATAGGTTAATGTGGCTGCTGCAACAGCAGTTCCAAGCTATGTTAAAATCACCTAGGATAATGGTTTCTTGGGGCAGGTTTTGTGATAGCCAGCAGAGGATATCTTCTATGGTAGCATTGTTATTGCCAGGAGGTAGGTAGATACAGATAATATAGATGGATTTGAAAGTGTTGAGTTGAAGTTTGGAAATAAGAATTTCAGCAGTAGAATCTACAGGTGGTTTAAGGTCATATGTGGTGATCTGTAGCCCTGATTTAAATAGGATAGCAATTCCCCCACCCTTCTTTGCTACACGGTCAGATCTAAATATATTATATCCGTGTGGGGTGATTTCATTGTCTTTAGTTACAGGCTTTAACCAGGTTTCTGTTAAACAAAGAATGTTGAAAGAGTAGACTTCTAAGAGGGCATGGAGTTGTGAGACTTTATTATTAATGCTACGTATGTTGAGGTGGGCTATGAAGAGAGAGTTTGTTGGTTGAGTAAGGGAATGAGTGTTGAATTGATTGGGATTGTGGAGTTGTGTGGTAGGAAGTGTTATTGGGCCAGGATTTGGGTGGATATCTCCATCTTTTAATGAGAGGAGTTGTATTAGAAAGACTGGAGTTGGGAATCTTCTGTATAGATGTGGAACTTTCCTGGGATTATGATTGTAGTACCTAATGTGGAGTATTCTATGAAATCTTGACAGTAGATATCTGGGTGTAGATGTTATGTTTACATGTTTTGAGAGTGCTGGTAGGGAAGAAGAGGTAATTGGCTTACTGGGGTTATGAAGGTGTGGATATAATGAGTGTTCATAGGAGGTAAGTATGTAGGCTAAAAATAATGGTGGTAGAATAAGTAGTAGAAGTAACAGGTGAAAGTGTAAGTGTGCTCGGATTGATAGTTTATATATTTGGATGGATTATTAGTTAGGTGTCTTGTTGTAGGTATGTGTGTATGGTAGTTGTGGATAGGGAAGAACAAAAATTGGAGTATGTGGCAGGAGAGAATAGGGAGTGGTTAGAGAAGGATGAATATGGGTGTGTGGCCAATGGTAAGGTAGCCTGAGAGTTATGGGAGGAGGAAAGGGTGTGGGTAAATAGTATAAGAGTAGGACCCCTGGGGGTGGGTGGGAATTGGGGGTAGGGAGTGGAGCGGAGTGAGCCCGCAGGGTGAACTGAGTGGGTTGAAACAGGTAGTAAAGCAGCTGGAGAAGAAACAATCAGCAGAGCTGGATGCCAAAGGTAAGTTAGATAAGTCAGGAGTAGGTAAGAGCAGAGATAAGTAAGGAGTCTGTGATGAAATAGGTAGTTGTAGACAGTAGTAGTAAAGGGTGAGGAGAGTGTATTAAGAGGAGGTCTAGGAGTTCAGAAATGTTAAGGTAAGGAAACAAGAGAACAGAGGGTAAGCAGGAGGTGAAGGCTGGGATAAGGGTGCCACCTAGTGGCCGGGTCTTCTATTGCAGTGAGTTTGAGAGGGAGTTACCTGGTTATAGAACTGGGAGGGGGTGACTGCAAGTAAGAGGGGTTACTGCGAAGGTTAGGAGGTAAGTGGGTAATAGTGTAGTTAAGAGAGGGAGGTAGAGACTGCTGGCTGTCCTGGCTTAGAGCATGCTTTTGAACCCCTAAAGCTTTAGTACAATGGTTTACAATTTTACTGGCAGGATATAGAGACCAACAACATACTTACTTGTTTTCTTGAGACAGGATGCAGGGAATTTAGGCTGTGAGATGCAACTTCAGGGATTTGGATGGGATCCTTTCCACAAGATAGGTTCGTTTCTAGAGACTAGTGCAGGAATAGCACAGGAAGAGTAGGGTATTTCTTGTTTTCTTGAGACAGGATGCAGGGAATTTAGGCTGTGAGATGCAACTGCAGGGATTTGGATGGAGTCTTTTCCACAAGATAGGTTGGTTTCTAAAGACTAGTGCAGGAATAGCACAGGAAGAGTAGGGTATTTCTTGTTTTCTTGAGACAGGATGCAGGGAATTTAGGCTGTGAGATGTAACTGCAGGGGTTTGGATGGGGTCCTTTCCACAAGATAGGTTGGTTTCTAGAGACTAGTGCAGGAATAGCACAGGAAGAGTAGGGTATTTCTTGTTTTCTTGAGAAAGGATGCAGGGAATTTAGACTGTGAGATGCAACTGCAGGGATTTGGATGGGGTCCTTTCCACATGATAGGTTGGTTTCTAGAGACTAGTGCAGGAATAGCACAGGAAGAGTATGATATTTCTTGTTTTCTTGAGACAGGATGCAGGGAATTTAGGCTGTGTGATGCAACTGCAGGGATTTGGATGGGGTCCTTTCCACAAGATAGGTTGGTTTCTAGAGGTTAGTGCAGGAATAGCACAGGGAGCCTAGGGTATTTCTTGTTTTTTTGAGACAGGATGCAGGGAATTTAGGCTGTGAGATGCAACTGCAGGGATTTAGATGGGGTCCTTTCCACAAGATAGGTTGGTTTCTAGAGACTAGTGCAGGAATAGCACATGAAGAGTAGGGTATTTCTTGTTTTCTTGAGACAGGATGCAGGGAATTTAGGCTGTGAGATGCAACTGCAGGGATTTGGATGGGGTCCTTTCCACAAGATAGGTTGGTTTCTAGAGACTAGTGCAGGAATAGCACAGGAAGAGTAGGGTACGAGGCAAAAGACGCTGGGACAGGAGCGGACAGCAGTCAGGGCTTTTCCAAGTTATTAAAGGTGATAAATAAAGATAAATATCCTGCCACCAGTCAACCACTCTAAGACTGTTACAAGGGTATCCAATTATACTGAATAAAATCAATACTAATATAAATGGTAGAGTGTAACCAAAGCAGGAAGGCTTTTTGGAGTGGCCATGGTGCCACTAAAACAAGCACAAGTATTCTCAATATGTTAAAAGCAGTCTCTAAAAGCACAACCACAATGAAAGATAAAATATTTATTAATAAATAGTATTCCTTATGTTTTCTATTTTATTAAATACAATAAACTGGTCTATATTATAACAACGAATGATGAGATGACCGAACATTGTTATATCGACCCCTAAATGTCAAAAATCCAAAACAGTGAACAACCAGAACAGAGATTTTTTTTCCCCAGGGAAAAAAATCACTGTCCCCCCCCCAAAAAAAACACTAAATGAAGTAGGGGGCTGTGGCCCCCATACCCCCTACTTAAATATACCAACTCTGAGATCACACTACAATGGAGAAAATGGCACAACCCGAACAGCCAGCCCAGTGATTTCTTTCCCTGGGAAAAAATTTGCTGTTACGGCCATTTGCTATTTTGCCAGTTCGGCATTTAGTGTTCACTCTAACAGCGTTCGATCATCTGATCATTCGCTGTTCTAAAGTAGACCCCAATAAACAACAGAGTTTCAATCACAGCAGAAATAAAAACAACACAGGTGGACAGATTCAAGCAGATGCAGAAAAAACAATACTTAACTGATCTCACTACTTCCTGGCTAAAGATTAACTGTTCCATACCTAACTTAATACAGCAAGGCAAGATTAGATGCTTACTTCCAGAAGACAAGGTGATAAGCTACTAACAGTCTAGACTGAACTGGCATGTATCTTTGGGTCTATGTTAATTCTTCGAATGCTTAAAATTTCGAACGTTACATGGTCGAGACCAAACTTGCCCTCCTGCTCACACTGTTAAGGTGTGTTTTTCTTTTATTTTTTTATTTCATATTCGAACATCCAAATGTCGAACATTTGGTCTCGACCATGTAACGTTCAACATTTTGGATGTTCAAATATTTAACATAGACCCAGATCTTTTATATCAGGTTCCAAAGAAAATAAGAAAAAAAAACATCCTCTCAGTGCTGGTTATAGAATGACATTGGACTTCATCACCTGATTCTGGTACAATACACACTCAGAGCTTTATTAAGATCTATTGCAGTATCTGAAAGTTACAGAACAATTTCAAAAGCATCTACTCTTCCCTTCCAGAATTCTTTGTTTACACATATACATTTAATCAGTTATAACAACACTGTTGATACATTCTTTTAATACAAGTATCTGTAGAAATCGGTCAAATGACACAAAATTCTTTACAAAACTCCAGCTAGCTATGCTTGCATATATTATATGCACTGCCATATTCTTCCAGGCACAGATGGCAATAGCTCACATTGTCCACCAAGTCAACTGCCAATGAAAGATCAAGAATGACCAAAGCAGACTAATAACACCAATTTCTTGCCACTATGTGATCATTAAAAAGTAGTGTTGGTAGTGTTATGAACCCTAAAACACCATTGGAACAGATCATGGAAATTTTCATTGCTCATATAACTCTCCAGATGAAAGTACACCACTTTCTATGTAACTTTACCAAGAAAAGGAAGGCTATAGGTGAGACAATAATTATCAAGATCATCCGTATACTTCAGCCTTATAAGGACTGGGGTAATAAGAGCCATCTTTACAAAAAGAGGGAAATAACCTCCATTAAAGGATGGTGATAATCTTGTGCAGCAATTGCCCAATAGCCACAAGGGATGCCGCCTCAAACTTGATTGACAAAGAGGCAATGAACAGGTGGTAGTATGCACACTGAAGATCAGGATTTGCAGGTCTTTAATATCAGGAATGGTAAACTTCCCAGTTGTAGCAAAAGGAATTCAAGCATAGACCAACTTCAGGATGTGTTAAGTTATGTGGTAGAGAAGATCTGATGTATGAAAGTTTGGTAGAGAAGTATCTATCCATCATTTCACACTCTTGAGAAAAAAGTGACAACATGTCAAGACATCTCTGAACAGAGAGCTGATCAACCACCCAAAAAAGAATAGCAAGGATTGTTAGCAGATTCAGCAATATGCCTAGATAAGTAAACAAAAGATTTCTGTGTGATGATGTACAGAATGGTTTTCAGTAGCAAGTTAGTCTTCTAACATTCCAAACATTGCCGACTTTATTCCAGTTTGTGAACAACCTGCTATAAAGATTAGTTAAAGCAGGGTTCACAAGGGACCAGTGTAATTAGGCAGACCTGAGCAGAAGCAATCTTGTCTATTGCTGGGGTTAGTTGAGAAATGCAAGCATTAACAAGGCCATCAAGTTTAGTAGGTAAACAGACATAAAAGAGCAATAATGAAACTCTCAGAGGAAACCGTGAAAAGAGTTCTGCAAACAGCAGGGCAGGAGTTCATGAGAAAGTTGAACAGGTAGATTAGGAGAAAAACTTAGTATAAAGTGATATACTGAACCGCTGGAATAATAGTTAAACCAGTGATAGCACCCAACATAAAAACAAAAAGTGTGGTCATGCTAATGAATGAGAGTTAATTTCCTGCATAAAACCAAATTCACCAATAATGCAGTGGGATTCATGAGTAAAGGAGGTGGACAAATCATCATGTCTAATGATGATGTCCCCCAGAATTGACCAAGGTGGGTGTGTTTAAGCATAGCTAATGTGAAAACCTGTGAATTTCTGCACGGACAATCTTATTGTCCAGAGGGGCAGTAAATGGAAAGGCAGTCAAATGAGGGACCTATTCCAAGGGCATATTCAAAACTCAAAGCAGAACCACACTTAAAATAAATAAAAGTAATAGCTGAGTGGGGGATGATGGCCACACCACCCCTAGTTCATAAAGTAATGAAACACAGAAAAGTCAGAAGGAAATAATGATGAAAAAATAGGACAACAAGTGAAATCCAACCATAGTTTAGTAGTGCAAGTTAGATAAAACAAAACACTTGATTTGTTGTGAACTGACTGAGCATTCAAATATAAAACCTGGGATCTCTGTAAGATGACTGAGTTTTCAGAAACTTGAAATTCATATGAGCGAGACTATATGATCGAGTTTCTGAAAACTTGAACATCACAAAACAACCACACACACAAAAGTCTACTTTTTTTTTTACATTTATGCAGGGGGCAAGACCCCCTGCACCCCACACCCCCTGAAAATTATATATACCAACTCTGAGATCATACTACAGTGAAGAAAAGGTACATTTCCCCATCTTCACTGTACATCAGTCTCCATTTAAAAGCTCTGAGTTTTCAAAAACTCGATCACATGGTCTTGACCGTATGAATTTTGAGTTTCTGAAAACATTATCAATTGATACGGATCCAGAACCTAGACAAGGTTAACTTGTAAAGGTTAGGGCACTTAGAGGCTTTGTAGAAGTAGTTTTGAGTACATGAGGCCTGTCATCAATTTTTCTTTTATTAGAACAGCATTTTGTTATGAGAAACTTGTATAGATCCCTATAATAGGGGTCCTAAGATGGCTAGTACAATGTCAAGCCAAGTTTAGTGCATAGCACAGAGTTAGGAAAAGGTATTTTAAGCACAACAAATGGGCAGATAGTTAGTAATTGTTCCTTTCAGTAAAAAATAGTCATAGTTCAATAAAATTAGTTGTGGAGAGAACCTTAATCACAGAGCTGAATGGGCAAAACAGAAAATAGTAATTAGTTGTAACAGTAAGCTTAAGTAATGTAAATCAAATGAATGTAGCCAAAAATGAACAAGAGACTATTGTTTGCACTCAAAACCATAAGTCATTGAGGAAAACCAGGACGAGTAAACCATTCCTAATATAGAGAGTGAAAAAAAAATTGTCCCAACATATGTCTGTGGGGATGAAAACAACAGATATATCTAAGTAACTACGAAGTCTTAAAATCCAGCAGTGGTGAGCAGAGTATAAAAATTATCAAGTATTAGATTAGCACTCAACACTGAAATGCCAAACATGGGAGCAATTAGAATCGTGTTCTGGCCATTAGGACCAAAAGAGAAAATGCTTTTCTGTGTAGATCCTCTGGAAAAAGACAAAGAAAAACTTCAAGGGTCTTCCCAGGATGAGACTCATTAATCAATCTTTTGGAAAGCCTCCACAGCACATGCTCCCCCTGTGAGATTGTGACAAAAATGATTATGCAAAAAAAAAGAAATAAAAAAGAAACACTGATCAGTGCCACTCAGTTCAACTGCCTGAAGTAAATTCCATCTAATTCAATAAACATGGCTTGGTAACCAGCAAAGCAGAAGGACGTTCATACAGGCATTCAACAAAAGCATTGAAACTGGTGGGAAAGAAGTTCTGAGTATATGCATCAATAAATCACATCATAGGTTCATAGGTGTGTACTAGGCTAATGGCCCATGAGCCTTTACAAGCCTATCCCATAAAAGTGCCCTGGCATTGTGCCACCCGACATTGGTTCCCAGTGCCTCTATCAAGTAGATCCACTAGAGTGATCCCTGGGGTGAACTTTCTATTTCCCATCCACTCATCAAGATTTCTCTTGAAGAGGGCCAGTGAGGAGCTCTGCTTGACATGTATGGAAAGTCTACTCCAGAGCATGGGCAGCCTCTGGGTTATGAACCTGTCCCTCCAGCATGTTCTGTTGATTGTGGTAATGAGGTTGAGGTCTCTGGAGTGTGTGCTGTGGAGGGATTAGGGTTTCTTTAGATGTAGCATTTCTAACAGAGCTGGTTTATACATGGCTTTAAGCCAAGCACAGATCACCTCTTAGTAGATGATATGAGACAGAAAATAGCTAGTTTTTTTTTTAGTCTGTCCATGTAGGACGTGTTTAAGGCCTAGGATCCTCTTTGTGAGTTACTTTTGTGGCCTTTCCAGCTGTTGTATGTGTCTAGTAAGGTACATGCCAAATGGGGCATTATACTCGATGACTGGCCTAATGAGGGAGGAGTAGAGAGAGATGACCTCTTTCTTCCTGGATGCAAAACCCTTGGTAATGAGATATGCCACATAGAAGAAGGACTTTTTGACCACAGTGGCAATGTGGTGGTCAAAGGAGAGGTTGCTGTCAACCTGTGTCCCCAGATCTCTTATAACACCTTCAGTGGGCTCCCATCGATGTGGTAAACAGTGGGAACTGAGTTTTTCCCAAAGGGGATGACAACGCATTTTTTGGCATTAAGCTTAAGGCCATGGTTTCGACACCAGTCATTGCTCTCAGTGAGGCCTTTCTGTACGATGTCTACATCACCTGAGGAGTTAATAATGGCTCCCAGCTTTCAGTCGTCTGCGAACCTAGTTAGCCAGAATCCCTCCATGTTGGCCTGATCATCTGAGAAGTAGATGCCAAACAGGAGAGGACCCAGGACCAATCCCTGTGGGACTCCACTTGTGACTGGTCATCAGTCTGACTTGGAGTCCACTACTTTCACATTGTGGGTTCTATCTGTGAGCCAATTTGCAACCCATCTAGTGATATAAGGGATGATGCCTAGTTTGGTGAGTTTATTAATAATTCATGAGTGGGGAAGGGTATCAAAGGCCTTGGCCAGATCGGGGTAGGCTGTATGAACTGCCTTGCCCTCATCCACAGCTCTGGTAACTAACCCAAAGTAGTCAACCAGGTTGAGCAGGCATGAGCTACCTTTCACAAAACCAAATTCTTTGGGATCTAGAGTTTGGTGATTCCCTATATCCTTGTTAATTAGGTCCATGATGATGTGCTCCATAGCCTTACATATCAGACACGTCAGGCTAATGGGGGTGATAATTCCCAGGGTCTGTAGTCACTCCCCCTTTATGGAAAGGGATGACTGTAGCAGTACACTATTTGGTAGGTACAATGCCTGAGGTGAGGCTGTGATTGAACAGGGCACACAGGTGTGGTGCCAGTTCACTTTGTAGTTCATGTAGAACACATCCAGGGATATTGTCGAGTCCCATGGAAGCTGTATTCTTGGCCTTGGACAATGCAGCTTTAACCTGTGCTGCAGTAATGCTGGGTGCCTGGCATTCCTCCAGTATTGTGATTGGTCCTTTGGGGGGGAGAAAGGGGTAAAGTTGGCACTGAATCTGTTGGCTCAGTATAGGAGGTACCATTGTGTAGTAACTTAGAGCAAACCTTGGAATTGCCATGGAGATTCTTGATATAACTATAGAATGCTTTGTGGTTGTTTTTAGTGTCTGCTGCAATTCTACCTTCATAGCTGGCTTTAGAGGTTTTGATGAGGGATCTCAACTTTTTGTTGAGGCTAATAAGGGAGTTTTTCCAGTCTTGGGACTTCACTTTTTTCTACAACAGTTTCTTCCTTATGTTGTAAATTTTATTAATGGCAGGGGACCACCAGATTGGCTTCCTTTTTTTGGAAGAGAACGTCTTGGTTCTATTGGATATGGCTAGTTCCATGCATTTATGTATATGTTTATACAGTGCACTAGTGTATGATTTGGCAGTCATCCATCTATTTTCCATTGATATGGGTGCTGTGAAGTTAGCAACCTCTGTTTTTAGAAGCCCAAAGCCAGCTTTAGAGAACTGTTTCATGGTGGTTACCTTTGCGGGGGGGGGGGGGGGGTGAGGGTGAGATGTGGATTTCCATGGTGAGTAGTTTGTGGTTGGGTCTAACCAGGGAGGAATTAACTAGTGTAGAGCAACGGTTTCCCTTGTTTGTAATAACCAGATCAAGGCTGTTGCTTCTTCTAGTGGGGGTAAGAATGAGCTGATCTAGGGCACTGGAATTGAAGAATTCCAGGAAGCGATGGGCCAGTGTATTGGTGCATGAGTAGTTTTCCCAGTTGATGGAGGGGTAGTTGAAGTCACCTAGTATGAGTGTGTTAAGTTGGACCCTAATAGTTTCCAGGGTGCTTAGGAATGTGGAGTGAGAGTCTTGCAACATGGTTGGGGACCTATAGAAAGCTATGACCTGAATCACCGTCTTACCCAATGTTAGTTGTACCTGAAGCATCTCAGATGCGTTATGCTGGGCTACTAGTCTGGAGATGTGCATATCCTTTATAAATATGGAGACACCACTGCCTTTGGAGATTTAGTCCATGTTCTGGGGCCGAATGGTGTGGAATGAGTTATAGCCTGTTTGCACAGGGGTGCTTTCTGCTGCTTTAAACCAGGTCTCCATTACAGCACAAATGACAATTTGGATGTTCAGAAAGACGTTCAACAATGTCAGCCAAAAAGGTTAGGATCAGACGTAGGAAAGATCACTACTGCAACCAATAGTAAAAAACTGAAAGTGACCAAAAGCAGGTCATTAGTCAACCGCCAAAGGCAGTCTAGGTGATCAGGAGCTGTATACAGCAACTGAGTAGTCACCCAAGTGCCTGAAATCTCAGTTTCAGACAAGGTCTTTGTGCCATCTTCCCCAGAGATGCAAAGACCCAGGACATTCTCTAACAGCAGATGCCCCAGAGGATCAAATTAGGCTGTGAACTTACTGAAGTCCTTCAAGTTGGTGTAGTAGCCACATAAAACTCTTAAGTTGAAAAATTACGCTTTTAGGCTCATGAGGTAGAAAATAAATGCAAGCCAGGTAAGAACCAGCCAAAATGATGTATACTGCTACTGTTGCAAATAAATGCAAGTAGATGAAGGTGGCAAATAAAAATGATAAACTGGACATCTAAGACCACCAGTAATAGAACACTGGCAACCAGTCTGCCACCGCCTTATCCCATAGTCATCTTCTCCTTTAGGCTTTTTGCATTAGGGGTCACCACAGTGGAACAACAGTCTGCAGAATGATTGGCAGTGGAGCTTTACAGTATTGAGTTGCCAGCCTGGTGCCCAATATTCCGCAGAAGGCACAGACACATGCACACTCACGCCTAAGGCCAATTTAGTGTGTCCAATCCACCTGCAGCATGGCTTTGGGATGTGGGAGTAAACTGGAGCACCTGGAGGAAACCCACACGACTGCAGGGAGGACATGCAGACTTCACAGACAAGGCACCCCAGCTGAGAATTGAACCAAAAAACCCTTGCTGTGAGGTGGAAACTCTAACCACTGCAGCACAGTGGCCGCACTGGCAACCAGTCTGCCACCACCTTGTCCCAGCATATTTATATGAATTCCCATTTCAGACCAGCATAGGCTTCTCTAGAATACCGTCCTAATTCTGTGCTGCATGAGCTGGCAGCTGCTCATTTGGCAGCTTAGGCATGGTCAGAAGCATGCACCTCCTGAAGGTGGTGATCTCAAAGCTGCAAAGGCTGCCATGAGGGAACGGGAGTTGAGGGTTGCTCCATGGCAGGCAGCATGACACTGTACCATTGTCTCTGATTTCATCACCACGTCTGGACTAGGGTCAGGTTGAGACTGGGGAGGTTATGCTGAGTCCAGTAGGTCCAGGGAATGAGGAGAGGAGCTTGGGCAGCTGATGGTTAGCTGTAGGGGAGGGAAAATTACAGAGCTTGAGTGGTGGACCCAGCATGTGGTCTGCAACCCAAGGCTGTCCTTCATTCCCAGCAGAGCCACACCAGAGACATTACAGCTACATCAGTCTGTGCTTGGGCTGGTTTATGTATTCTGACTCAGGATGCTGGGTAGGTGTCTACAGATTAACAGCAACACTGCCTGGTAGAACTTAACAGCCATACACAGTGCCATCTTGACTTTTGACTCTGCTTTGAACCCAATGGCTTTATTCATTCTAATAGAAGACACTAAAGCAATGTGATCCATCAGCAAGCAGAGGGCCATGCAAATTTGTATCCAATTTGTAGTCTATTATTAAATGAGAATTAGCAATTGGTCTCAGCCGTCACCCCCAGGCAATCATTGACTGGATATTTTTTTTCACCATCAGAAGTTGGCATTTTCAGCAAAACCTTCATTTGGGAATATCTGCAAATTCATTGTCATAAGCACAATTGTCTGTAAAGTCTTCCAGTTTCTTTTCCACTTGCACGTTCAAACCCAGTCCCTCTTGTCTTTAGTAAAAATCTGAAATTCTTCCTTGATTTGCTTTTGCAGTGCTACTTAAAACTGGGGCTTTCCAGCTTAAGCCATGTATATCTGTCTGTCCTGCCTGTTAAAGCTCGGATCCTTCTCCTGTGAGGTGTACATCCACTATAGGCATATGCCAGCATGTTTCTGTAGGAGAAGCATATGTCTGTGTCATCTTCAGAACTTTCTTGCTGCATTAGTATATGTAGACATCTGTCAGCATTGTGAAAAGTTTTGCCATTTTGTCTGTTATAGCCTCTGAAGTACACTTACCCCACTTTAGAGTTTTTATTCTTGCTTGTTTTCTTCTGTTTTGTGGTACTTTTCTCTTAAGTCCATCTCAAAAAATGGAAAGTGCAATTTTGGTATACAGTTTCCTTACTGTGATTACAAGTTTAGGTGTCTTTTGTGTTTAGGGACATAAACTGACATAAAATCATGTAAAGTCTGACAGGAATTTTCTCAAAAAATATTAAGAAGCCACCTAAGAACCTCAACTGTTATCTGGAAAAGATGTCTCTCTCGTCCTGCACTACTATGTCTGCTTCTTCGGTTCCAGAGTACAGCCCTTCAGCCATGAAGAAACATAGGGAGAAGGCGCCAAAAGAAGCTGATGATTCAGGACCTCTACTATTTCAAGGTCAGAGACTTTGGATCTCAATGCAGCACTTTTGTGACCCTTTGTAATGTCCATCAGCATCACCAAGGCCCTCAAGCTTTACCCCTTTGTAAGGTGTTACAACCAGGGAAAAACACATCCATGGCCACTGACCATCCTTCAGTCTCTATCAGCCATCTGATAATAATTCCCCTTGAAGCAAGAGTCATTATTCCTGAAAGTGTAGGGATGTACACCAAATACTCGTAAAGGAAGCAATTGAGGGTACTGGAGTGGAGATTTGTTCTTTACTGCAAAGTTCAGGTGGATGTCTGACAGAAAAGGTAACAGAAAGCAGATATCTCCTCCCACTCCAAGAAAAGTTTACTCTGAAAAACTTAATTCACAGATTTCTCAACAAGACTTGTTTACTTTCACAAAGAGCTTAAAATTTATACAGACATTACAACCAGGTCAAACATCTATTTCTTCAAAAAGAAAAATGGAATCTTCTTTCTAGAAAGAGGATCTTTCAGATGTAGAAGTCTTGGAACATGTATCCCAAATCTTCTCCTCTCTAGATTGTCATATGTGGAAAACCAACTTTCTTCTGACTCTCGGAATGAAGAAATTTAATTTAGTTAAATCATTTCCAAGGTGAAGGAATTCTTCAGGTTGGAAAGGGAAAGTTTCTGATATTCAAAAGAGATATTTTAATATTCTCTATATGGGTATTTCAAAGCTTTAGAGGATGGCTTTATTTTTACAGGATACGCGACTCTTACAAATTTCTGTGTAAAAACCTTGTGGCTATAGTCATGGTTGATTTAGTAAAGGGAATTAAGCTGGTTCCAACTCTAAACTTTCTTCCTAATGATAGAGAGTATGGCGCTAGAAAAATGTGGTAAATAAAAAGTTTATACTTCTGCTACTCTGTCTTTTAGGGCAGCTAATTTGTGAAACTAACACGATTAAATTTCCTTTAGCTATATTAAACAATATGTCAGAAAATGGCTTAGACTCCTAGTCAAGACATGTTATCTCATCTTCTAGAAATGCTCCACTCTGTCTCACAAAGTAGCTAAGCATTCTGTAAAATGCGAGTATGATGTTATAATGCAGCTTCTATAGCTTTTGCCTCTGAATCTGTTATTTGCAGGCATGCTTGGCTAATGCTCCTACCTTTACCTGAAGACATTAAAGCTCTGCTATTGAATGCCACTCTACTGTTTGTGGGTCCCTCAGTGAAAGTCTTCAAATGGATGGAAGAAAGGACTAAAGCCATGCAAGGTGTAAAAAAAAGTTGCTTTCTTGGTTTTCTAGATATGATGGAAAATACTAAATTTAAACAAGCAAAAAAAAATTGGGTAAAGGTCAGTTCAGGATAAAATGGCACGTAGACTGTTAAGACTAAGCAGTCTTAGTTCCTGGGTTCAAACACTAAATAGGAGATCAGCCCTAACTATCCCTGTCCTGGTATTTTTCACCTTCACCTTCTCCATCCCAACTTTCCCAAAATTGCTGACAGACATTCTCTTTCCATTCTGTTATGGGAAGCAATCATTTCTTACTCCTGGATTTAAACATTATGAGAAGAGGCTACCAACTTTAATGGAAACCCAAGCCAACATCTCAGGTATTCATCAATACCTCATTCCAACTACTGATTCAAATCTTCAGTCAGAATTTTATTCTAGACTTCTTTTTTCTAGTTCCCAGGGCATAGACAGACAGGAGACCTGTTCTTGACCTCTCTAGACTAAAAATCTTTTTCCTGAGTTCCTCACTTCAGAATGCTCACACTTCAGTCTCTTTCATCTCTTCTTTACACAAATTTTCATGGAGTTAAGGGTGCTTATTTACACATTCCTATCCCTAAACATCTCTGAAAATATTTGAGATTTTTCTGTCTTGGCTTTGTGTTATCAGTTAACTTCCTTGACCTTTGGATTTTATGCTAACGATGGTATTTACAAAATGCCTGACACCGATCATATTCTGCAGAATCCAAGGAATTCAGATCTTTTCCTCTCTAGATGATTGTGTTGTCCAAACTACTGCCACTTCAGACATTCAGAAGATCCTGGACTTTTTAATGAGCCTCTTCCAGAATTTAGAGTTCACTTTTAATCTAGACAAATCTTTTGCATCCTTTTCACAGATTTATTTTCTAGGATGCCTAATGGATACCACAACTCAAACAGGCTTTTTTTCAGTAGTCAAAACAGTAGGTTTTAAAAGCTACTTTCTCAGTCTAGGAAAACAGAAGTCTGCTTCAGCCAGAGAGTTTCCTAAAAGCCCTTTGGTTCATGGCTTCACCCATTCTCATGATCCCTTATGCCAGAATGCATAAGAGGAAATTCCATTGGAATCTCAGGTCATTTTGGATTTGGCATCATAATTATCTCAACCTAAAAATTCTGATAATTTCTGAACTGATTTAGGAGTTGATGTTGTGGGCCAAACAAGTATACTCCAATCTAGGGGTCCTGTTTGTACAGCCTTTGCCAGCTCAGAACATTCTAACAAATGGTTCAAATTTTGCATGGCATCTTACTCTCAAGAAAACTGTATCCAGGGTGTATGGAGGCTCTTTTTCAAAATGATCCACATCAATAACTAAGAGAGGATTGTCAAGATTAGTGGACTGAGTGCTTTACACTAATTTTGGGGGTCTATATTACAGCATCAAACTAAAACATGTTCGAACGTTGTAATATCGAGCCCTAAAGTCTGAAAGTGGAAAATAGCGAAGCCACTGCAGATCGACTTTTTCCCAAGGGAAAAAAATAGGTGGGTCATTTTCAGGGCTTTGCTATTTCCTCCAATGTGGTGTGATCTCGGAGTTGGTATATTTAAGTAGGGGGGTTGGGGGGCACAGCGCTCCACTTCAATTTAGGTTTAAGGTGAAGTTTTTCTTTGTGTCACGGAACAACGATTTTTTTCCCCTGGGAAAAAAAATCGCTGTTCTGTGCTTTCAGTTTTGTTGGGTTTCGAACATAATGGTTTGATATTACAATGATTGAACTTTTGTAAGTTCGATGTTGTGATATTATAGGTTCATAGGTTCATAGGTTAGTAGTAGGCTAACTGCCCTTGCAAGCCATTTTAAGCCTAGCCAGTTAATCCCTTATGAGACTCAAACCCTGCACCTTGTGTTTGTAAGGCAAACACCTTAACCATTAGGCCACCCTCCCAACCCTAATTGTGGACGCATGTACTCTCCAAGCCATGACAGACACCACCACATTTATGTGATACATAAATCAATAGGATGGGTCAAAATATTGACTCCTATGCAGACTAGCTGTGATTGTGAAGTAGTAATTTCTCTCCCATGTGAATACTATTGCAGATTCTATGGGCAGATCCAGGAGAGAACCTCACAAGTCAGTATTAAAGAGATACGTCTTTCCTCAGCTCATACATCAGCTCAGAGCTCCTCAGAGAGAATTGTTTGCATCAGCGCAAAACAAGCAACTGAATCTGTTCTGTTCCAGGATTTATTGTAAACAAGCAGTTGCAACAAATGCCTTCTCAGTAACCTGGAAGGAAAAGTTTCTGTATGCCTTTCCACCTTTTCCTACAGTTCCCAGGTATTTCAAAAACTAAGAATGGACACTCTTATACTGCTACTGCTGAACTGTTTTTGGCCAAAACAACATTGTCTGTCTTCTGAATGAAATGGCCAAGGGTTGTTAGTAGATCCTTCCTCTGGTAGTGGATCTAATGCAAGACAAGGGGTCAAAGGAGTCACTGATATATCCCAAACTACAGACCCTGGAGCTTACAGTATTGGATGATTGGATGTGAATTCCTTTTGGGCACCATTTATCTCAGGATGTTCCACAAATCTCTAAAGAGACTAGAAAACCTAACACCAGAAAGCCTTGTATGTTCAAGTGTGTGTGTGTGTGTCTGCATGTTTTCTGAAGGTGGGGGGGGGGGTAAAAACTAGTACATGTTGATTATCAGCTTTGCTAGAAAGACTGTCCAAGAGTCAGAAATTGTCCAAGACATATTACTGGAATATAATGCTCCTGTAAGGCTTTTCTAATGATTATTGTGTCTCATAGCAGACTCCATCGTGTATCTATAATAATGTGCAATAACTTGACTCAGATGGGATATCATTACTGCAAACCAAGAACTTCTGATTGTCAAATCAGTGAATATATCATGCAGCTGCTGTATTTTATTTCATAACTTAGTCACACTGCAGAGAGAGAGAAAGAAAGCAGTGGAGTGCTAAAGATGGAATCTATCTGAAATGAAGGGAGAGGGAGATCATTGCTTTGTTGTTATAACAAATATAAAGTCTGACGTTCGCTTCACTGTCTCTTCAGCTCATTTTACATGTGTTATCCTCCCTCTCATTCAATGTATCTATATTATTGCAATACCACCTCCGATGGATGTTGGCTGTCTCAATGTCCGTTGGATGTTTCCTAATTGTTCTTTTATCATTCACAGCAGTGGCTGTACATCATTACCACATATCCAGAATAACCAATAATAAGCTCATTTTCTCTGCACAGAAGTTTGTTGATCTTTTCTTATATTTCCAGTTATGACTGAGTAGAGAGAACAGCTTCTGGAAACCTGCATTCATTCTGTCCTCCTTTCATCCAGTCCCTGGCTAATTTTTTTTTAAAGGATTTCCTTTCTAGACAGTTGCCACCTATGTAAGACAACCTAAGTGGGCTGCCTACATGGGCAATGTCTCCCCTCTTTGTTGTTCTGGTTAAAGTGTTTGTTTAATATGTGCTGGCTACACCCTGCAATACTACTTCAAAATGTACATGGTGTACACACAGTTGTTGACCTCTGTACTGACGTTTTAGATGAAGTTTGCGCGATTTGTACAGAAATAATCAGTTTTACCACTGAGACATTCTGAAGACCTATATTCAGTTTTCTTTGTCTTTATAATAAATATACAGTCCACATGGATTATGTAACTATACTGCTGTTACTTTTAATGAAGTCAGCTGGTTAAAGGCCAGACATACATGCTTTGAAGAATTTCGACAATAAACTATGGCTGTGTTTGAGAGTGTTGGTTTCACTGGTAACTTAAATCCCAGATGTGATAGAACAGTATGGACTGGACATCATCTCCTTCAGCATTTATGGTGTACAGCAAAGTCTAAAAGACTAACTTGTACCCCTGGAAGGTAAAAAGAAATCAGTGGGACCCAGTGTTTCAGGCAGTTTAGAACACAGAAAGAGTATGGTGCTAATACAAAACAACAGCAAAAGTTTACTTAGGAGAACAATCTGTTGCTCATTAAATGAAACTTGCATGACTTCTTAACCTTTTACTTTATTTTCTAATTAGTTTTGTCAATTCATGGTGTCACCTCTGAAGTCCTGAATTGACTCAATCCTTATTACTTTTAATATTCTCATTAAATACCTAGACGTAGGGGGACGGTAACACATACACTTGCATAAGTGCTCTGTGACTGATGACATCAAACAGATCCAGTTTATTTAATGATGTTTCACATTAAGTCATCAATAGACCATGCTTGATAAGTGACATTATCTTTTTCTTTCTGTTTGTATAATGAAAGCTTATTGGCGTCTGCTCTCTGTGCCTGATACAGCAGTAGAACACCTGGAACTGTTGGGGTTTATTTTGACCATTCAGCAAAATTTATATTATAGAAAAGTTTTCTTTGACTATGACTTCTTTCACAAACAGCAATTTTTTTCTTTTTTTTTTTTGATGCCATCAAGGAGAGTCATTTGAACATGTCCTTCCATATCACTGTTGCAGTATTCCTTACCTAAAAGATCTCCTACCAAGGACAGCCCAGTGTCTTGCCTGTATACCTTCAGTTCTTATAGGCACTGTACATTACACTTAACTCCCTGTGCGTGACATAGGGCATAAAGGTGATACATGGAAGCAGTTATTCAGGACTTCTTTGCTGCCAGCATGAATGCTATTGTTGAACGCCAGTCTGAACGCCCTTCTGCTGTGCTGGTTACCAAGCTCTGTTTACAGATAAGTGGCCCAGTGGGGCTTCCTCTCTTTTTCTTATTTTTTGTGGTTATTGTGTTCATGTCATCCAGAGAGGGAAAGTGTCAGTGTGGGAGGCAGATTGCCCATAAAGACTGTCATGACCAATGTCTCTTCTGTTTGGGTGCTTCCCACGATTATATGCAGCAATCTATCTGCTAGGCATTAGTGTCTAAGACCTTTTGTAGTTTTCTCTTCCTTGTCCATTTACCTGGAGAACCAGCATCTTAAGCTATTGGCTCAGGGTGCTATGGCAGAATCATCCAGTCCCACAGGCCAGCAATCTGCCAAGAAGAAGGCCAAAAAAGTTAGGTCTGTCAAGGCTGGTGAAAGCCTGGAGGACTGCCTAGTGGTTGCTTCAGATTCCTCTACTGCAAACCCCTCAGAAGCTGGTATGGATCATGCTTCTCGCACATCCTCAGAGGTTTTTCAAATGTCTCTGCCTGACATTGAAGGGAAATCTTGGCTGATTTTTTTTCCTAGGGACCAAGGAGGATTCATCAGATCCTAGTTTGGGAGGAGACTCCTGCAACCATTATTGAGTCTCGCCAGGGGTCTGGCCCTCCAGGGGTGTTTTGTGCTGCTGTCCTGCAGAAAAAGAAACACAAAACAAAGCATATTTCCCCTGTTGTCAAGGATGCCTAATGTGAATGGCAGGATTTCACTTAGGGTCTATTTAATGCATTGATGGCCTTGAAGCTTCCTCAAGGGGTCTCTGTACCTGCTCCTCTGTGGTCCTCCACTCCATTCAAGACACCCAGGGAACTGGATTCCAAGGATGAGGACCTGGACTCAGGAGAGGAATCCTTGGCTTACTCTTCCCAAATACCTTCCCCTTTGGCCTATGGTTCAGAGAAGGAGGACTCCTTAAGTCTAGAATCCCCCCCCCCCGGGGAAACTCTCCGTTGGGATATCATTGCCCGTATAAGGTATTAATTTAAGTGGGATTGTTCTCAGGTCTCTGAGATTCAGAAAAGATTTGAGCTCCCACAGATGGATGCTCTTAAGTGATCTGCTGTTCCTCTCATTCTGCTTGCCCTCCTGGATACTTTCTCAGCAGCATCTGTTGCTCTTGACTCTCAGCCCCCTGCACCTAAGAAGCCAGATAGGTTCTATAAAGTGTCTGAGGTGTGTACATTTATTTATAAATTCCCTTCTGCTAACCCTTCTGTAGTGTCAGTCTTCTCTGATAAGCCATCCAAGTTATTGCTCTCCACCAAGCTGTTGCATTCTGATAAGGATAGTAGGGGTATGGAAAGGTCGGGCGTAAACTTTTACACTGCTCCCACTTTATCCTTTAGGGCCATCAGCTACCAGACTGATATGACCAGTATGTTTTGTCCTGCCTTTCTCAGGTTTTAAGGTGATTTCTGAACTTCCTGACTCTAAGGGGAAGACTTTGGCCCTTCTCCTACTGGGCTGTACTTCCCAAGTTGCCCACCACTCAATCAAATGCAGCTATGATGCAACTGATGCTTCTAGGATGGCTGTCTTTGGTTCTGTTATGAGGTCCTACTCTTGGCTCCATCTTCAGGCTTTACCTGATGACATTAAGGCCAAAGTTTTGGATGCTCCTTTGGAAATAAAAGTCTTTTTGAGTCTGCTTGCAGCTGAACTTTTCAAATCTCTCCAGGACAAGACTCAGGCTCAGATGTCCTGGACATAGTACTCACTAACATGGGAGAGCATTGTACCCCCCCACCTCCATGTGACATCCTCTATGGTAAGATCGGACTATATATCAGTATCGTTTGATGTAATTATAAGACTAAATACCCCATCAAGCTCAACAATGCTTAAGCATTTTTCTAAGACAAATTGCCTTCTATTAAGTGATAGTATAAGAAGTTTAAAAGCCCTCTCAAAAGCAGATAACCTGGACTCCTAAGCAGAGGTGTACACCAATGTCCCGTATAACCACTTAAGCAGTTGTATACAATTGTCTGTACCCGACCAGATTAAAATGAGTTCTTGCTGAAAAAACAAGCTGCCATGGTGGACCCATAGTATAAACAAGCTATATACAAACAAGAGAAAGAAACTAATGTCCAAGAACAGGAGGGAACTGGCTCAGCAGAGGAAGAAATCCCTCTGTAGCTTAAACAAACAAATTAGAGATCTTGTCAAGTCTTCCAAAGCTAATTACGAAGCAAAAATAGCCTCCCTAGCTAGGGATAATCACAAGGCATTCTTTAACTACATCTGAAATCTAAAAGGGAAGGCACTGAACTGGTTGTGGATGGCATCACCATTACTCAACCAGAGGTAATAGCCAACTTGCTATCTGGCAGATTTTGAGCAAACTTCAACCCTCCATCCCCTCTAGTCAACCCCCCAAAATATACCTGCCACCATTGCGCAGCCTATTATCTCGAGAGATCAGGTCAGCTTGGTGCTCTCCAAGGCTAAAACACAGCATCAATGAGAAAAGACAACATCCCAGTTGCCTTTTAAACAACTTAAAACATATCTAGCAGACCCACTTGGGACCTGTTTAACCACAGCCTAAGAACTGGCTATGTTCTGGTGGAATGAAAGACAGTAACAATAATCTCTCTAACAAAAGGGGGACCATTAACCGAACATGGAAATTATAGGACCATAAGCTTGACTAGCCTCATCTGCAAGGCCATGGAAGGAATCATTATAGATCTTATTAACAAGGACATAATCTCCAAACTCTGGACCCAACCCAGTTTGAATTTGTTAAAGGTAAATCATGCCTGTTGAACATGGTTGACTTCTTTGAAAAAGTCACCAAGGCCCTGGACAAGGGAATGACAATGCATACCACTTATCTTGACCTAGCCAAGGTATTTCAGAATATCCCACTCAGGTATTATATAGAAACTCGACCACTTGGGAAATAACCCCTATATTACCAAATGGTAAGCCAACTGGTTCACAACATGGCACATACTGTCAAAGTAGGTGACTTCACCTCCAGCAAAAGACCAGTAGCCAGTGGCATACGACAAGGTTCTGTGCTGGGCCCCTTATGGTTTGGAATTTATTTCTCAGAAGTACAGGCAAACTTAGAAAGCCTGTGGCTGACCAAGTTCGCTGACAATTACAAATTGGGAGCAATTGAGTACCCAGACGCTGTTAATATATTGCAGACAGGGTTAACACAGACAAATGATTGGTGCCAAAGCCACGGATTAAAGCTAAATGCAAAAAATGAAGTACATAGTTCCTTTGAAAAAGTGGACACCCCTGCTAATTATATTATAGACAGCAGCCCCCTAAATGTAGACACAGTGGTACGTGATCTGGTTGATAGCAAACTGAACTTTGACTACCACATATCCACAGTAGTAAGGAAATCCATCTAAGTGGCACATCTTTATAAGTAAAAGCATTGCATCTAGATCTAAGAATGTTATAATCCCATTATATTCTGCCCTCATCAGACCAATAATTGCTCACCAGACACCTGTAGCAATGGGAGAGACCACAGAGGTTTCTCACCAAGAAATTACAGGATACACAAAACAAGTCTTACATGGAAGGACTGGAAGGCCTGTCACTGTATTCTGTCTCCTACAGGTTGTAAAGGGGTGACTTGTGCCTCACTTCCAGGCAGTCTCTGATCTGGCCTTGATGGAAATGCTACACATTCCTAAATCAAACTACAGGAGGATCGCTCACTCCACGGATCATAACCTAGCCTCTGACATGAACAAGTCATGCTGGAGAGAGTGATACTTCTCCCAGAGACTGGCACTTTTCTGGAACAAGTTTCTAATTCACATGAAACACAATCCATAGGTTCATAGGTAGGTACTAAGCTATCGGCCATGGGGCCTATATAAGCCTAGCTAAAAAGGTTCCCTTGCTTTCACCATCCAAGAAAACTATTCTCCTGTGCCCCTGTCGAGTAGTGCCACAGAAGTGATCCCCAGGGTGAAATTTCTATTTAAACTGCAAATGACCCACAGGTATGGCTAGTGCAACGGCCCAAAAACATACTAAACAAAAAAATAAAGGAGCCAGCACAATTCTGTGTGGAAAATAGTGTATTAAAAATATACATCAATTCATTTATTCACATAAGACTCCAGACCAGTTTCAGCTAAACAGCCTTCTTCCGTGAATAAAAACAAACAACACACCCTACCAGCAGATGGTGTATAAATACATACTTGGATTGGCCAATTTTATTGAACAAACCTCATTTGATTAATTAATTAAAATATTCATTAAGGCCAGGTGGAAAAAGCCCTCCTAGCTTAGCAATCCACTTCTTTTCTTTCAAATTTAATATTTCATGTAGACCAGCCCTGTCCTGTGCTTTGTTCAAAATACAGTCAATGATGGTAAAGCTAAATGTGCTAGTTTTATGTTAGCAAATATGTTTATATCAAGCACTTGACTGTTTATATTTCTTTATATCACTGATATGTTTGCTTATTCTCAATCTTAAAGGCCTGGACATTTGCCCAACATAAAAGGCCGAGCATGTACAACTGGCCAGATAAATCACCCAACTAGTGCTACAATTCACCAAAAAAGTAAGATCATATACTGTAGGTGTATTCTTACTACTAAAGATTTTCATCTTAAGCACCCTGGGACAATGAAAACAATGGCCACAAGGGTTGCAACCAACCATTTTGTCACCAGTAATGGTTCTCTGACTGATATTTGTATCCTGGACCTGGCATCTTTTGTAATGGCTAAATAGGGACCCTAAAGAGTGACCCTTCTGAAAGGAGTATGAACATTTCTCTCTCAAAAATTCACCAAGCGAACCCTCACCCTTAAGGATATTCCAATGTCTTGAGATTATATTCATAAATTAATATGTGTTCTTACCATAGGTCATTACTAATCTGACCTGATTTTTATTATCAGGAGGATTTCCTCTATACTCAAGTAATCCAGATCACTCCTGCTGGGTGGCAAACTGGCTAGCCCTACAAATGTCACCAACCCTGTATCCACGATCTTTAAACTTGGTCACAAGATCCTGTTCATAATGACTATATTTGGAGGGACTAGAACAGATTCTCTTGACCCAGAGAAACTGAGACTTGGGGATGTTTCTGATGACATGTTGGGGGTGGAAGCTAGTAGCATGTAACAGAGTGTTATATTGGGGGAATTTGCAAAATATTTCAGTCTCCAGAGTATTCAAAGGGGTATGCGTCACCAGAACATCCAGGAAAGTGATCTCGTATTTATGCCACGTAATCTTAAACTCAATACCCTATTTGTTCTGATTTAGATATTCGACAAATTCCTGTAAATAAACTTCATCGGCTCTCCACACCATCCAACAGTCATCAAGGTATCGCCTCCAAATGTCAATTTCATCCAGGTATAGATTATGACAATTATCATAAATTAATTGCTCCTCCAAATATGCCATAAACAGGTCAGCATATATGGGGGCAAAAGATGCCCCCATAGCCGTGCCTTGAACCTGCCATACACACTGCTTTTGAAAGTAAAAAACATTCTTGGTTAAGGCATGTTTTGCCAGGCAGATCAAAAAAGAGTTAAAACCCGAGCTGTAAAGTTGAACTCTATCTAACCAATATTGAAGCACAGCTAAACCTGTCCAATGGGGGATATTGGTATACAGGGAGGTGACATTGAGGGTGCATAGTAGCCAGTGAGGTTCAAGTTGTGAATCTAATACAATACCCAAAAACTGAGTGGTATCTTGGATCTGAGCCCATATGTATGACAACAAAGGTTTCAAATTAGTGGTAAAGAATTCAGAAAGGGGTTCAGTAAGTGAACCCCACCCTGACACTATGGGCCTCCCTGGAGGATTATTAGGATCCTTATGGATTTTGGGCAAGAGGTATAAATATTGTTGTTTTGGGTGGTCAACCCTAAGTTAATAACCAGTGTCTTTCAAAATAATACCCTCATCAACTGCCATGTCCAAAAATGCATCAATCTCCACTTTAAATCTGGCTGTAGGGTCTAGAGGCATGATCCTATAATATTGATTGCCTGACAGCTGTTTTTGAACTTCTTCATAATATTGGGTCCAATCTTGGATCACCACTGCCCCTCCCTTATCTGCTGGTAAAATTCCAATATCCCTGTTAGATTTGAGCTCATTAATGCATTGCCTCTCTGCTCTGGTAATGTTGTCTCTAATCAAATGGTCTTTGCCAAGATGCAAATGTAAATCTTTCAACACATTATTCTGAAAAATTGAAACAACTGGAGACATAGGTGGCTTAAAAGTGGAATCCCAAAACCTAAAAGGTCTGGATTCCACATTATTATGTCCATCCTGAAAAAATAAACATAAATTCAATAAACGACAGAAATCTATTACATCTTGTGCAAAGTTATGTTCAGGCACAAAAAAAAAAAAAAAAAAACGGGCACAAATCTCAAACCTTTATTGAGAGTTTTTATTTGTATATCCGGCAGAAACAACGAGGAGATGTTATGTACATTACATGTCATTGTTGAACCATCACTTTCAATATACTCTCTAAATCTGGAGGGACCCTTATGTTTCCTCTCCCCTCTTCTAGACCTAGGTCTAAAGGGTGAACCATATTGTCACCTAAATTATGGCTCTTGGAAATGGGTAACCTATCCATATGGTCATCTTCCCCTTCAGTGTTTAATGAAGTATCCTCACCTGTGGTAGCTGAGTCCCTATTTCTCTTTTTCAAGATAGATTTTTGTCTTTTGGGTCTGGAATTGCCAAATTTTTGGTTATGTATCACAGATTTCACATTTTTGCGAATATCAGATGGTCTGCCCTTATCAAAATCATCCACATCCCTGATAAATTTTTACATTTTTTTGTCTTTAAGAGTATTTTCCAACTCCAAAAGATCCTTACTAAGTTGGTTGAGACAGGGAGTATAACAGGGAAGAGATTGGTATTTCTACACCCCTTTACTCAAATTCTCCACTTTGAGAGTCTGTTGTTGTATTACTCTCTCATAGTATGCAGCTAGTGCATTAACAAAACCCATCGAAGCTTGTTGTTGTACCACAAGCCATTGGTCTAATAATATCTGATCATCGTGAGATACTAATGGCTGTACCTTAACCCTGAGTCCTCTGGGTGATATTTGTTTTTGCTGATATGCCTTAAAAAGGCATAGATGCCATACATTGCTTCTGAGATACTTCATCTCTTTGGTTAGTTTAAGAAAAGCCAGCTTATACTCATGAACTGGGTCATCCAATTCAGCCCCTAAGCTGTTTCTCAATGTATGCGTACCCAAACCAAAAATGCCCAAATCATCAGTGTCAGAAGACAATCCTCTGATAATGGATGCCAGATCCATGATCAAATGGTAAGACTAAGAAAACAAAGACTGAACCCCCTCTCTTTTCAAAAGTTAGGAAATACCCAAACAAACCAATTTCAAAATTCTTACTACCAAAACACAAAAACAATCAGACACATGATATATTAGAAAATATTAAATACACATGAATAGCCCATCAAAGACAAATAGAGCAGGAAAAACTCTGCAGCTCAAATGGTGGTGCTATAAATAGCATCAAAAAGCACTCAATATTATATATTTATCAAAGGAGCAAGTTGGTACGCACCAACCAAGAATAACCTTTTAGTAGTATAAGAATACAGTGGTCCTAGATGTACAATTGCTATAAATAACCTACAGCCTATGGGTTAAACCCAAAAAATATCCAGATCCATATTCTGTGTCTCACCACATATAGCCGGATAGTCTCCTCAGCTAAAAAAGGTGGTATTATAAATAACGTACCACCACACTCAACTTGTTCATCATATGTATACCCAATAATAATAAAGGTTATTTTGTTGTAAACTATGGGTCCTAAGGATTGTGCTCGGGAGTAATAATATAGCAATGCCAAAAAATAAAAAAAAGCATAGATATCAAAAACAAATAATTCAAAAACACAGATCCAACCCAATGTTCATTGACAGATATAGACCTCAACCATAAACATGTAGTGACCCAACGAGTGTAGTATCAAACTATAGAATGTTCAGCTGAACCTATCTGTTGTTGTTATAAGTTCAAAAACTTAAATATAGTGGTACATGTTCCCTCAGTTCTAGTACACACTGTTGTTCAAATTGGCATGTAGTAATTGTACCATAGGTATATATTATGAAAAACACACCAAAAAGAAAAATCAATAAATCAGAAACCTAAAGGAACCTAGTTAACATATTCCCTAACATGGTAAACATAAGCCCATCATAGGCCCCTGATATTTGAATTATCAACACATAAGAAAAAGAGTGTGTAATAATACATATATAGTTTGATACAATAGTTAGTTAAAAACTGCATTGATAAATGCTATAATTATAAACCTCAAAAGGGTCACATATATAAGGAATTAGACCATATTTGTCCAATGTTCCTATCCAATGATGGTCGCAAATACAACGAGCTAAAACAAAAATGCTAGATAACAGTCCCGATCCTAATCATGTGAAAACATGACCTGTTAGGCAAAAGTCCAAATATTAGATAAGCCCCCTAGTAGTTCGTTGTATCAAATATAGCTGTCACAGTTAGTGAAAGGCAAGACTTGTTATGAAATTCAAATGAACCCAGTTCAGTAACAGTGAAAGAGTATTCAACATGCCCAGTAACTTAAGTCACTTCTCTATCTTGGAATAATTAATGTATCCAATGTTGCTCGCAGATAAAATGAGCTTATGTTATAATATTATAGAATAACCACGATCTTCCTTATATACAAGCATGGCCTGCTAGGCAAAGGTCCAAGCACAAGATGAGCCACACCATAGTTTGTTATATCAGATATAAATATCCCAGTTGGGTTAAAGGCAAGAATAATAGTCACGTTAAGGCACAATTCAGTAACCGTAAGCAGTATTAACACGCCAATAACTTCAATCGTTTCTCTGTCCCGAACCAAATAGTATTCCGCCTGCCCTTTTGCCCATTTCCCAAAAAACGGCCAAACACAAAACTTATAACTAATAGTTGAACAAAATAGCTACCATCACTTGTAAGCACATAACACCCCAAAAGTAAAGAGCTTCGAACACCAGGTTGACGCCTTCCAAATGCCAAAGTGTCTCTATGAAGAGCTAAAGTCCATATAAATTCCGAAGACAGAAAAAAGCTAGAAAAATCAAAATCCACTATGGCAGGGATAGTCCATTTTCACACTCCATCAACAACAGAAGACAGGATGGGAAGGTAATAAAAATATCTTTTGTTAGACGCCAGCTAAGAAAAAAGGGGACATCCACAAACTGCTGAAGAGGAAAATGGCCACACAGCTAGAGTGCCAACAGCTAATCCAAGAAACGAAACTGAATCAAACTGCAAAGGACCCGCAGGTATGGCTAGTGCAACGGCCCAAAAACATACTAAACAAAAACCAGCACAATTCTGTGTGGAAAATAGTGTATTAAAAAATACACATTAATTCATTTATTCACATAAGACTCCAGACAGGTTTCGGCTAAACAGCCTTCTTCAGTGAACAAAAACAAACAGCACACCCTAAAAGCAGATGGTGTATAAATACATACTTTGACTGGCCAATTTTATTGAACAAACCTCATTTGATTAATTAATTAAAAATATTCATTAAGGCCAGGTGGAAAAAGCCCTCCTAGCTTAGCAATCCACTTCTTTTTTTTATTGTATTTTGAACAAAACACACGACAGGGCTGGTCTACATGAAATATTAAATTTGAAAGAAAAGAAGTGGATTACTAAGCTAGGAGGACTTTTTCCACCTGGCCTTAATGAATATTTTAATTAATTAATCAAATGAGGTTTGTTCAATAAAACCGGACAATCAAAGTATGTATTTATACACCATCTGCTGGTAGGGTGTGTTGTTTGTTTTTGTTCACTGAAAAAGGCTGTTTAGCCGAAACCGGTCTGGAGTCTTATGTGAATAAATGAATTGATGTATATTTTTAATACACTATTTTCCACACAGAATTGTGCTGGCTCCTTTTTTTTTTTTTTGAATTTTCTATTTCCTATCCAGTCATCAAGATTTTTCCTAAAGAGGGCCAATGAGGAGCTTTGCTTGACATGAATGGGTAGTTTGTTCCAAAGTATGGGAAGTTTCTGGGACAGGAATCTATCCCTCCAGCATGTTCTGTTTATTGTGGTGACAAGGTTTAGGTCCCTGGAGCTGTGGTTCCGAGAGATTGGGATTTCTTTAAGTGTAGCATGTCCAACAGCTCTAGGTTTGTCATAGCTTTGTTTGTTAGGCAGAGCTCACCTCTGAGTAGGCGATATGCAATGGAGTAGAGCTGGAGTTTTTTGAGACAGTCAGCATATGGCATCTGTTTGAGGCCAGTAATCCTCTTAATGAGTTATTTCTGTGGCCTTTCCAATTGTTATAGGTGTCTTGTGAGATACATGCCAAATGGGGCATTGTACTCTATAATGGGTCTGATGGGAGATGAGTAGAGAGGAACAATGACCTCCTTTTTTCTAGAGGAGAACCCTTTTGTGATGAGGTGTGCCATGTAGAAGGATTTCCTGACTACTGTGGTGATGTGGTTTTTCAAAGGAGACACTATTGTCCACCTGTATCCTGAGGTCTCTATCACACTTTTGGTGTTTAGTGAGCTACCGCCTATGTGGTAGTTCATAGGTACCGAGTTTTTCCCAAAGGGGATGACAATGCAATTCTTGGCATTGAGCTTGAGGCCATGACTTTGACACCAAGCATCTGTCTCTGTGAGGCCCTTTTGTAGGATGTATACATCATTAGGTGATTCTATTATGGCTCCCAGTTTGCAGTTATCTGCAAACTTTGCTAGCCAAAGACCTTCTGTGTTGGGCTGCACTTCAGAGAAGTAGATGCCAAACAGTAGAGGACCCAGGACTGAACCCTGTGGTACTCCACTCATCACTGGTCTGAAGTTGGACTTAGAGTCGGCTACTTTTACTGTCTGGGTTCTGTTAGTGAGCCAGTTAACCACCCATCTTGTGATATAGGGATTTATGCCCAGTTTAGTGAGTTTATCTATAATTCCTGAGTGGGGGATGGTATCAAAAGCCTTGGCGAGGTCAAGATGGGCTGTGTGCACTATCTTGCCCTTGTCTATGGCTCTGGTGACTGCTTCAGAGAAATCAATAAGGTTTAGTAGACATGATCTACCTTTTAGAAACCCAAACTGAGTGGGGTCCAGGGTTTGGAGGTTACATATGTCTTTGTTTATAAGCTCCAAGATGATACGTTCCATGGCCATGCAGACCAGGCTAATGGGGCGGTAGTTTCTGGGGTCTGTGGTGGCATACTCTTTGTGGAGTGGGATAACCGTCGTTGTGCACTATTCAGTAGGCACATAGCCTGAGGTGAGGCTATGACTGAACATGGTATTTAGGTGGGGTGCCAGTTTGTTCTGTAGTTGATGCAGCACGCAGCCTGGGATGTTGTCTATTCCCATGGATGGTGTGTTCTTGGCTTTGGAGAGTGCGGTCTTTACTTCTTCATCCATGATTACAGGGGTTTTGCATTCTTCTGGTATTAAGATTGGTCATTTGGAGGGTGACAGTGTTTAAAGTTAGCACTGAATCTATCTGCCAGGATGTTGGCAATATCAGTTGATTCTGTATATTTAGTGCCATTGTGCTGTAGCTCAGAGCAGATCTGAGTGTTGCCACTGAGATTCTTGACATAGCTGTAGAATGCTTTGTGGTTGTCTTTGGAATCGGTGACAATTTTATTTTCATAACTGGCTTTGGAGGATTTTATGAGGGATCTCAGCTTCTTGCTGAGGCTGACTAGGGAGTTCCTCCAATCTTGGTATTTTACTCTTTTTTTGCAACAGCTTCCTTTTTTTGGAGGATAGCATCTTGGTTCTGTTGGGGATGGCATGATCCATGCACTCGTGTATGTGCTTATGCAGTGCATTTGTGTAAGATTCAGCAGTCGTACCTCTATTTTCCATCTGCATGGGTGTCTTGATGTTTGCCACTTCTGTCTTAAGAAGCATGAAGTTGGCTTTGGAGTAGTTTTTGATGGCGGTTTCCTTAATGGGTGGTGTGGGTGGGATATGGATGTCTAGGGTGATTAGCTTGTGGTCAGATCTGACCAGTGAGGAGTTGACCTCTGGCATGGGACACCTGTTACCCATATTGGTAATGACCTGATCCAGGATATTGCTGCCTCTGGTGGGGGTGTGGACAAGCTGATCCAAGGCGGTGGAATTTATGAATTCCAGAAAACATTGAGCGAATGAGTTGGTACATGAGTAGTTTTCCTTGTTGATGGTGGGATAGTTGAAATCGCCCATAATTAAGGTATTGGGTTGTACCTTAATATTTTCCAGTATCTTAAGAAAGGAAGAGTGGGAATCGTGGGGCATGGTGGGGGATCTGTAACAAGCTACAACCTGGATTGCAGTCTTGCCCAGTGTCAGTTGCACTTGGGATAATTTTGGATGCATTATGTTGAGCAACTAGCTTGGAGGTGTGGATATCCTTAATGAATATAGACACGTCTCTGCCTTTAGTGTTTTGTTCCAGGTTAGGTGGCCGCAAGGTGTGATATGAATTATAGCCTGGTAATCCAGGGATGCTCTCTGTAGCCTTTAACCAGGTCTCTGTCACTGCATAGATGTTGATGTTCTTCATTTGAAGGAGTGCCTCGATTGAGTGCACTTCCACAAACCTCTTCAAACGCAACCTAGATAAATGGATTGATGACCGCAAATTCACTCCTCAGGTGGCACCCATGTCCCTCCTGGACAGAGGAAGTCTGTATTAACTACCATAGACCCTTACCTCTGCAAACTTCACTCACCTAACCACTGACAGTTGAGGCAACTCAGGATAAATATGTCTAGGCTTGTAAGGGTTCTAGGGCTGTTAACCTAGTAACCTCCTATGAACCTATGAACAAGAGTAAAGCTTTGCAGGCGCTGAAACGTATTTTTGTTTCTTCTATTCCCAAATTTCAGAGGAATTATCTCTTTAAGTTTGCTTTTGTTTGTAGGCAATCTCACTGTCCTCCTAAGGGCAAGAAGAGTTCCAGGCACGTGCCTCCTGCTAATTCTGCTCAGACTCCTGCCTCCCAGAAACCTACTTTCCAGGATAAGCCAGGTTCTGTTTGACAGTTTGCTTCCTTCTGCCTTTGGCCAGGTTCCCTTGTCCCCCCATCTGGCCCCATCTCTTCCAAATTGGCTACAGAACACTTTGGATTCTTGGGTTCTGTCCATTATCTGTCAGGGATACTTCACGGTCTGGAAATCCTTTGCTCCCTTTTCACGAATTCCTCAGCCTCCTCTGGAATAGCTCTCTCATTTTCCAGAGTTTCTTCACTCACTTTTGGCTCTGGGTACCATTCACGCCATACCTCCTGCCCAGGTAGGAAAGGGATTTTACTCCAGAATGTTTCTGGTCCCAAGAATGGAGGGCACTTGGAGACAAATTGTGTATCTTTCTCAGCTGAACACCTTTTTCAAGATTCCTTCCTTTTGGATGTTATCTCTGCAAACCTTATTCCGTCATCTACCCCAAGCGTTTCTGGTATCTCTGGATCTCAGGGATGTGTACCTTCACATCCCCATCCATCCTCTCATCAAGAAATTTTTATGTTTCTGTGCGTCTTACTTGCATCTTCAATTCTCTGCTTTTCCCTTTGGCCTCTCTACTGCCCCAAAGGTATTCACCAAATGCCTTGCTTCTGTCATTGCTTTTTGCAGGATTCAAGGAATTCAGATATTTTCTTATCTAGACAGTCTTCTTATTCAAACTCCTTCCCCCAACACTCTGCTTTAGGATCTCAAGTTCATTACTTCTCTGTAACAGAGTCTGGGTTTCACAATAAACTTCCAGAAATCAGTTCTGATGCCTTCCCAGGAACATATTTTCCTTGGCTGAAGACTTCAGGTAATTCCCATGCTTGCATCTCTGCATTCCCACACGACTGTCTCTAATTGCCCTTTTCCTGTCCCTTCTTCCTCTTTGTCTGTCATAGCCATGAAATTTCTCAGTGTTCTCAGCATACCTCAGCTGTACAGATTTTCACAGAATGTCCAGATTTTACCTTTTGGCCTATTCATAAGAAAAACTATGTTTTTTGACAAATTCATGGAATGATCTAAAGATTAAAGTCACTAAATAATGACATGCATTTGAGTTTCAGACTTCACATCCTTCAGAAAATGCATGCTAACACAAATCCTGTTATTCCAGCAACTTTCTAAGCTTATAATAGCAATATTTACAATGTGTCCCTATTTTTGGGCCTTTACCCCCCCCCCATTATGTCAGGCTTTGTCCAGATTTTTTGCGCTAAGACGTTGAGAGGTATGGTTCTTGGGGTCATGGCTTCCACCATTCCCATACTCCCTCTCACCAGGCTGCATATGAGAAAACGTCAGTGGTACCTCCAAGTCAGTGTGGCTTCAATATTGCCACCACCAGACTTCCCGGTACCTTTCTTTCCCTTCCCTGTCTCAAGCTCGAGCTTCAGTGGTCGTTTCATCAATTTTCAGTCAACCTTGGGCTTCCTTTTCAAGCTCCAATTCCAACTCAGGAGCTCTTTACAGATGCCTCAGACAGGGAGTGAGGTGCCTCCTGTGGTTTCCTCAAGGTTCAGGGTCTCTGGCCTCCTCATCAGAGGTCAGACCACATAAATATAAAGGAAATGAGGGCTCTGCTTCTGAATCTTCAGGCTTTTCATTTCCTCTTTCATCCTAGGCCCTTCAAAGTTTTCACAGATAATACCACAGTGTTGTAGTATGTCAACAAGCAGGGTGGCACAAGGCCCTACCTTCTTTGCAGACTAGTGCTTCAGGTCTGGGATCTAGCTGTCCAGTATCAAGTGACTCTTCAAGCAGTTTACATTCCCTCAGAGCACAGTCTAGTGGCAGACTCTCTTAGCAGGTCTAGCACACAAGCTCTCATGAATGGATACTTCACAGAGATGTTTTCCTGGACATTGCCCATCTGTGGGGAATTTCTTAGGTAGATCTTTTTGCCTCCAATCTGAACAGATAACTTCCTCTGTTCTGTTCCAGATTAACAAGTCCTCTGGCTTAGAAAGTAGATGCCCTGTCTTTTCTTTGGACGGGGATGTTTCTGTACACCTTCCCTCCCCATCCTCTGTTACCATGAGTCCTGCACAAGATCAGTCAGGACTCTCCCAAAATCTTGCTAGTGACACTATTTTGGCCCAGACAGCATTGGTTCCCCCTTCTTTCTCACTTGGCCAGGGGCAATCATCACAGCTTACCTCACTGAGTGGATCTTCTCACACAAGACAAGATCTCTTATCCATCCTCACTTGTCCACTCTTCAACTGACACTGTGAGTGGTAGGGTTTTGATCCCTTTCAGGGACCTCTTTTCTGAGGATGTGGTTTGGGTTCTGTAGGAGGCCAGGAAACTTGCTACCTGGAAATCATATATATCTAAATGGAAAGGATTTTCTGTCTAGTGCCATCAGGATCCCTTATCTATGGAGGTTCCTTTGGTTCTCACTTATTTGTGTGATCTGTTCCATGCTGGGTTGGCATATTCTTCAGTTAAAGCTCACCTGTCAGCAGTTTCTGCTTGTTTGCCCTTGACTTCTCCTCTGGCCTCTAGATTTGGGGTCAGGCAAATTCTTAAAGGCATCCTTCATATCTGGTCTCCCAGGAAGCCTATTCTGCCTTCCTGGGGCCTCACCTTTTTCCTTGAAACTTGACAGGCTCATTTCAAGCCTACTTCATCAGCTTCCTTACAACATTGTACATAGAAGAATGTTCTTCTTTTGGCTCTCACTTCAACCAAGAGAGTCTCTGAATTTCAGGCTCTCACGGGTCTTCCTCCTTATTTAGATTTCCACAGAGACAGGGTATCTCTTTGTACTAATCCTTTTATGTTTAAGTGGTCAGTGAGCTGTCCCTTATTCAATCTATCCATCGTTCTTCCTTTTTTCCATATCTGTAATCTGCTAGTGAAGATTCTTCACACTTTGGAATTTCATAGACAGTTCAGATATTATTTGGATAAAAATGAAGTCATTTGCATATCTGAGCATATTTTTGTTTCCTTTCACCGCAGGACTTTGGAGTTGGCTGTTTCTAAGCAAACCATCTCCTCCTGGATTTCTAAAGCCATTTCTTTTTATTTGTTTATGGAAAATGTCTTTCCTCATCAGTTAAGGTGCATTCTACTAGGGCAGTTGCCTACTCTTGTGCTTTTTTCAAGTGACAGGATACCAGTTCCATCCTAGAGGCTACTACTTGGTCCTCTGTTCATATTTTCACTAGGCATTACAAGTTGGATGTTGTTTTCAGAGCCAGGGCTGGCTTTGCCAGGGCTATACTGCATAGGTTTATAGAGGGCTCTTCTGTGCCTTCCTCCTCCCTGGCTTCCTCTTGAGCTCTTGTACTCTCCCTTAGGTAAAGAATATTGCAACACTGATATGGAAAGACACAGTACTGTTGTGTAAAATCTTACCATAACAGTAGAATCCTTCTCTTCATTGTTGCAGTATTCTGTCCCTCCCTCCTTCCCCCTCTGTCCTGACTCTTGCCCTGTGTTCTGGTTGCCCTCCTGGCTAAGGAGCCCTTCTCTCTTCTTTCTTTATTTTTCCTTCTGGATGGACATATTCCCATTTGTCCCTCTGGGTATTCTGTTCCTCCTGGAGCTTTTCCAGTTCTGAGTTTCTGTGTTTCTAATGACAGGTGGCACAATGCCAGGGCACTTCTATTGGCAAGGCTTGTAAAGGCTTCAGGGCCATTAGACTAGTACAAACCTACAAACATTTATGTGTGTTGAGCATACATGTGATGTAAGAGCTTATAAACCCAAAGGCTTTGGTAGACTGGCCGCACGTTGGGCTATCCTTGGCAGGAGATGCCATAGATAAAAAATACTGCAAAAGTGAAGAAAAGGACATCTACTGTTATGGTAAGATTTTACACAACTGACTTTCTTGAGGTGAAAGCTTGGCACATATCTAATAATTTTGAGTTTTTTTTTTGATTAACTGTGTACAGGGCCTATGACTGCTTGGGAACATATTCCCAACTTTAAAGCCAGAAAAAATATTTGATAAGATATTAACTTATAAGAGTTAATGATTTAGTTGATGCAGGATTAATGATTGTTAAAGAATGATCAGTGTGGTGAAGTAGGAGTACCAGAAAGCATATTTAATTCTTTTACCATAGAAAGATGCAAAAGTGTGAATTCATAGGGGTGAAGAGAACAGATTTATATTGTTTTAGGGATTTGCTTGAATTTAATCAAGCTTAAAATTATTTTTTCATTAAATAATATTAATCATTCAGTTTATCTCCAGCTTGTTATATGTTGTATCAATGCTGGTATAGACTGTTTTGCACTTTTCATTTTTCTTTTGTTTATAGTTTTGGAAACATTCTATATCAACACAAAGTTGTCCATATTTTGCTTGTCAAATGACTGAAGTACATAAAAAGATATCATGGTAAGTTTTCTGCTTAGTCTGTCTTTTAAAAATAGTAACTGATTTCATTGTTTGGCGCATCACTAATTTAGTAGTCAGAGGTGTTGATAAATTAATGAGATTTTCAGTTTTATGATCCCTTGTTAAAAAATGTAAAATATTTTTATTCATTAGGTTTTGATACGAATATACACAAGGAAAAAGTTTCACATGGGTCTAGGAGGGTAAAAAAAACACATTTTTTTACTAACAACTTTAGTGCTAAAAGTCTGCAAGGTATGTAGATGAAAGCACTTAACTTGTTAGTAAAGATTTGTTTGTTCATGTCACCAGAAGGAGAAGAGTGTTTTTTTACGTGAGAAGTTCCAATACTAGTTAGATTAGCCCTAGTAAATGATATTAACATGTGTTAGTGTGATACTGAATATTCTATCCCTAACATTTTTGTGGTGCTCAGCCTTGACTGGGGGTGGGAAAGATGAGTGATGTTGCTACTTTGTTAAAGGTAATGTTTGAAAAGTAAGTGTGGATGATTGATAGGTGAGGGCCTTTAATGAGTTGGTGTTGATTAAATGGTATTTTGGAGGGAATGCTGACTATTTGGCCAAAACTGACCATTTTGTTTATATTCATAGGTTGGTACTAGACTATCGGCCCTAGGGCCTATACAAACCTAGCCATAACAATTCCCTGGCTATATCTTCGCACAATATTTACTTCCCTGGACCGCTGTTTAGCAGGGTGACTGATGTGATCCCTGGGGTGAATTTCCTATCTCCCATCCCATCGTCAAGGTTCCTTTTGAAGAGGGCCAAAGAGACGCTCTGCTTGACATGTATAGGCAGTTTATTCCAGAGTCTGGGGAGTTTCTGGGTCAGGAACCTATCTCTCCAGCATGTTTTGTTCATTGTGATGACAAGGTTTAGATCCCTGGAGTGTGTGGCTCTGAGGGATTGGGATTTCTTTAAGTGTAGCATGCCCAGCAGCTCTGGGTTTGACATGGCCTTGTAATTTAAGCAGAGATCACTAAGTGTAGCATGTCCAACAACTCTGGGTTTGACATGGCCTTGTAATTTAAGCAGAGATCGCCTCTGAGTAGACGATATGCGACAGAGTATAGCTGGAGTTTTTTTAGATGGTCGGCATAGGGCATCTGTTTTAGGCCTGTGATTCTTTTAGTGAGGCATTTCTGCAGCCTTTCCAGTTGTTGCAGATGTCTTGAGAGGTACATACCAAACAGGGTGTTGTATTCTATAATGGGTCTAATGAGGGAAGAGTACAGTGGGACAATGACCTCCTTTTTTCTGGATGAAAAGTCCTTAGTGATGAGGTGTGCCACATAGAAGGACTTCCTGACTGTTGTGGTGATGTGGTTATCGAAGGTGAGACCACTGTCCACCTGTGTCCCCAAATCTCTTATCACACTTTTGGTGTTTAGTGTACTGCCACCTATGTGGTAATTCACAGGTACATGTTTTTTCCCAAAGGGGATAACTATACATTTCTTAGCACTGAGCTTGAGCCCATGGCTCTGGCACCAAGCATCTGTTTCTGTAAGGCCCTTTTGTAGAATATCCACATCTTTTGGGGAGTCAGTAATGGCTCCCAGTTTGCAGTCATCTGTGAACTTTGTTAGCCAGAGTCCCTTAGAGTTGGCCTGTACTTCAGAGAAGTAGATGCCAAACAAGAGCGGTCCCAGGACTGAGCCCTGAGGTACTCCACTTGTCACTTGTCTGGAGCTAGATTTGGAGTCGGCTACTTTTACAGTGTGGGTTCTGTCAGTAATCCAGTTGGCAACCCATTCAGTGACGTAGGGATTAATACCCAGCTTATTAAGTTTATCTATGATTCCAGAGTGGGGGATGGTGTCATAGGCCTTGGTGAGGCCCAAATAGGCTGTGTGGACTGCCTTACACTTGTCCACAGCTCTGGTGACTGATTTGAAGAAGTCAATCAGGTACAGGAGACAAGATTGGCCCTTCACGAACCCAAACTGGGTGGGGTCCAGTGTTTGAAGGTTGCCATTGTCTTTGTTAATAAGTTCCATGATAATATGTTCCATGGGGTGGTAGTTCCCAGAATCCAAGGTGGATCCCCCCTTGTGGAGTGGGATAACTGTAGCTGTGTGCCACTCAGTAGGCACGAATCCTGAGGTGAGGCTATGATTAAACATGACACTTAGGTGAGGTACCAGTTCATTTTGTAGTTCATGTAGTACACAGCCCGGGATGTCATCTGTTCCCATGGATGCTGTATTCTTAGCTTTGGAGAGTGCAGTTGTTACCTGTGTGGTCATTATTACCAGAATTTAGCAATCTTTCTGTATTGAGATTGGCCCTTTAGGGGGTGAGAATGGCACTGAGTTGGCACTGAATCGATCTGCTAGGATATTGGCAATATCCTTGGGATCAGTATATTTGGTGCCATTCTGTTGTAGCTCAGAGCAGATCTGAGCATTGCATTTAGATTCTTGACATAGCTATAGAATGCCTTGTGGGTGTCTTTGGAATCTTTGGCAACTTTATTTTTGTAACTAGCTTTGGAGGATTTTATGAGGGATCTTAGCTTCTTACTGAGGCTGGTAAGGGAGTTTTTTGCATCCTGGGATTTTCCTCTATTCTGCAACAGTTTCTTCCTTTTGTTGTAAAGTTTGTTTATGGCAGGGGACCACCAGATTGGCTTCCTTTTTTTTGGAGGACAGCATCTTGGTTCTGTTTGGGATGGCACGATTCATGCATGAGTGGATGTGCTCATACAGTGCCTTAGTGTAGGATTCAGCAGTCGAACTTTCAGTTCCTGTCTGCATGGATGGCATGAAGTTTGTCACTTCTGACTTGAGTAGCATGAAGTTGGCTTTGGAGAAGTTTTTTACAGAGGTTTCCTTACTGGGGGGTGGGGGAGGGATGTGGATGTCAAGGGTGATTAGCATATGTTCTGACCTGACCAATGAGGGGGTGACTGTAAGTGTGGAGCATCAGTTTCCCATGTTGGTAATGACCAGGTCTAGGATATTGGAGGCTGTGGTGGGACTATGGATTAGTTGATCCAGGGCATTGGAATTTATGAATTTGAAGAACCGTTGGGCAAAGGTGTTGGTGCACAAGTAGTTTTCCCAGTTAATAGCAGGGTAGTTGAAATCACCCAGTATTAGGGTGTTTGGTTGCATCTTAATATTTTCCAATATGCTTAGAAAGGTGTAGTGAATATCTTGGGGTATGGTGGGGGATCTGTAGGAAGCTACAATTTGGATTGAAGTCTTACCTAGTGTTAGTTGCACCTGGAGAATTTCAGATGTATTGTGTTGGGCAACTAGCCTGATGGTGTGAATATCTTTGGTGAATATGGACACTCCTCCAACTTTAGTGTTTCAGTCCTGGTTTGGTAGCCGAAAAGTGTGGTAAGAGTTGTAGCCTGGTATTGCAGGGGTGCTCTCTGGAGCCTTGAACAGGTCTCAGTTACTGCACAGATATTGATGTTCTCCATTTTTAGGAGTGCCTTGAGAGAGTGCATTTTGAGGTTTAGACTTCTAGCACTGAGTAGCATTATCTTCAGATTTTGCATGCTTGTACCTGTTACGGTGGTGGCTTTGTCCTTTGAACTTTGCGTAAAAAAGGCACTATAGGGGTGGCAAGAACCTTAGCCAGTAACCTGAATCCCAGAGGCAACAGGTGCAGACTATCTCTGGCAAAGCATCATGATCTTTCGATTATGTCATCCCAGGCATACAGATACTGGATCCCCTTTGAATGACACCAGAAGCTTAGCCAACTGTTGAAGTCAATCATTTTGTCCTTATACTGTGGTATCATTCTGGGTGAAGGCAGGATGCTACTCAGGGCTAGGGTCATACCTGCCTGGGCTACATAATTCGAGAGCTCTTTCATGTCTCTCTTCATGTAGTCCAGGGAGGTACGTCTCAAGTCATTCACTCCAACATGGACAGTGACAGAGTCACATTTGTACTTGTTGTGGAGTGACTTGAGTGCATGCATTATGTAGTGGATCCTGGCACCCAACAGGATGCTGACTGTAATTTTCAACTTGTTCAGCCTGGTGAGTGTGACATCAGTGTGCCTGACTATAGAGTCACCTATGACTAAAGTGTTGGGTACGGTCTTGCCTTAGGGGCTGTTGTTGGGTGGCACACTGGTGTTGTGAGCTATGTGACACTTTGGTTGTGATTGGTGTTTGTTTGCATTTCAGCTTCGGAGGTCCGTGTTGCTTGGGCAGGTTACTGTTAAGGGCCTCTGCATGTGAGGGTTTAGTGTTGCTATGTGAGGGTGTTGGTGGTGTGGGTTTAGAAGGGCTATGTGTTGCCAGAGGTGTAATGTGGGTGTTAACCTTCTCCTCTTGACTGTCTAGCACAATCTTGGGTGGAGAGAGCTTTGCTTCCAGTTTGGCTATGTAAGTGCATTTCTCACAGGTTGTAGTGTTGGGTGGTAGGAGGAGAGGGTTGTCTGTGTACATGAGGCAATTGCTGCATTGCCCCAGTATGCCCAGATTCATCAGGTGGACAGGAGAAATCATCATCAGACATCTAATATTGTGGGGAATTCACATGCATATATATGGTAGTTTTGCTTTCTTACAGTGGACATATAACCTCTTACTGGTTCTTCAGAGTGTTATTGTTTGAAACTAAGATGCATGTAAGCTTATAGTTTCTCTCTTGATCATGGAGTCCCCCCCCCCCCATTTCAATTGGCTGTAACATATTTACTTAGTGAGTCATTTTTTTTGTGCATTTTACCCCATGGCTACCAAACACCAAGTCATCCTCATTCAGACTCTGACTCCATCAAGTAGGCTATCATTCAGGCAGCTATGATAGTCAATGTATCCATGCTCACATCAGTACCATTGAGCCACTTTTGTGGTGTTGCACACCCTTGTCTACCCACCCAGGTAAATCCAGCTTACCCCCTTGACTGGGGTATTATGGTGACCATTCCTGCTTGTCCCTGGGGAGGGGACTACTTAAAACTCCACCACCCCAGAAGCTTCACATAATTTGGACTGTGAGCTATAAAGACATTTTTTTTCCTATGGCCCTAAACCTGTCCTAAATGGTGATGTGCACACTTGCATCACTATAGGAACTATCAATGCCCCACTCTCTCTCTGCATGCTCATTCCTTCACATCTGCAGAAATGGCTACCATCACCAGCTTGCTAGCCAAAATGCCTGCTCTTATTGAACCTGGAACCTCCTTTCTGTGCTTCAGGCCTCTGACCAATTGCTACCCCCCCCCCCAATGGATGAGATATAGCCACTTAATTTCCATCCTTCCTTCCTTCCCTTGTGGTTCCAATAGCTAAGATACTAATCCCTCTTGATTCATCTGGGTCACAGTCTGGTCTTATCCATCTGCACCCGAGAATCAAAGCATTTTATAAAGACTGCTGCAGAGTAGAATAAGTAACCTGGTGATTTAGGTGATGCAAGTTTATTATAGCATCTCCTGTCAGCATGATGGTTTGAAAGGCTGTAGAAAGATGGTAGAAAATGTAGAAGCAATGATGGCTTTCATCTTGAAATTAAGAGATTTGCATTTTAAAGTGAGTTTGTTCCCTCTCTGTCTAAACTTAAAATAACCCTTTATAAATAACCACTAATTCACAATGCTGGAGCTAGCTGAGAAAAATAAAAGTCCACCAACTTGAGGCAATAAATCCACTCAAGATTTATTAGTTTAGTACTTTAGTCCAAAATTAAGTACGTACACAGGACTACAAAAATACTGATAAAGTCTTGCTTATTTAATTTTGGACAAAAGCACTAAACTGTGAGTAGATTTATTTCCACGTGTTGGTGGGCTTTATTTTTCCCATTTGGCTGGCTCCAGTTTTGTATATCAGTTGCTATTTGTGTCTTGGTGCTACAGCATTTTTTGGCAACCCTTTATAAATGGTTAAATTCCTTAGCACTGGAATTATAATTTAAAATTGTATGAGTATACTTACTGAAATGGTGTTTAGCTGATTTAATTTTGATATTATAATAATTCTAGTTAGTAAAGGGTGAAAATTATTTTTGTTCTGTCTGTGCAGCAGCTAGTTGAATTTAAATGTGTGACAGGTTGTTTATCTGATAAGGGAAGATTGGCCAATGTTAATTTTGTGGAACTAGCTTATACTTTTTAGGACCGAGTGTTGATAGTTGAAACCAAATTATTTTTCCAGCTTTGCTAAGAGGTGGGTGTTACTACTATTGTTGGGCAAATGTTTACATAGTACTTGTTTGTAAGAAGATGGTGGTGGGGAAGATGAAAATGTAAGCAATAGTAGAGTTATTATGAGATAACTGTCCAAGCTGTGTTTGTTTGTTAGCTGGGTATTGAAGGTGTTTAGATTAAGGGGTAAGACTGATTATTTCTGCACTGTGCTCTAGTATTTTATGACAAAAATGACTTATAATGGAGAGAATCGAATTATACTCCAAAATCAGAAGAGTCACAATTTTGTTATGCATCTGTCTGATGTCAGAGATGTGGATATGTTCCTTTAGGCACATCTTAACTCTGTTATGTTCTAGTCTCATGACAGAATTTACAAGGGTCTAACCACAAAATAGGATCAAGAAGCTAAAGCAGTTTGAAGAAGCTATAAAACACTACATACTGCCACACAAAAATGGAGGGCTGAAGTGTTGAACAGCTTGTGAAGCTGTTAGTCCGTCAGATGGACACATCTTCTGGCCACTGGCCATTTGGCAGTGATAAGTGCTTTACAACTTTTAAAACTGCAAAACGCTTTCTGCTTCTACACTTTTTTCTGAAACTAATATATGTGGGAGCGTCTGAAGCTCCATATAACACAAAGAATTATGATTGGGGCTTTTCAGTTAGTAGTAGTTATATTTTCAGCTCAGTATGGATATTGAGATTCATTGCTCTTGAGACAAATTTCTTAACGTCAGTGTCTTGAACATATAACTCAGTTATGATCAGAGACTGGATCATAATCCTATATTATAATTAAACATAATAAAACCCATTTTTGAAGCATGCATTTTACAGATGTGGAAGTGTAGAAGCTCAAGCTATAATCAGTACTTGAATCTACCAAGGCATAAGCTGTAAAAATGATTATGAAGGGTTCTTACTTTTACAAAGCTGACTGTTATTGAAATAGAATGTGTGCTATAAATATCAGTAGGGAGGTTTTATAGAGAAGGATTCACTATTTTGTGTAGATTGACTGGTAAAAAGTAAACCGATGGATGATTCTAATTATTGTCCAGCAGTCAAACTATGTTTCTGTTTTGGCATCTTTTTAATTTTACTCAAGATAATTGGCTGTGTGCAAGAAGACGTTTCTTTACATTTTTGCACCCGATGTCAGTAAAACTGTGTTTTGTAACACACACATTGTGGTTTGGGTGATTTTACATTCTTAGTCCTACAAACACCAACATACCTAGTTTAACTGCTCAGATATGATTTATTTTTCCATGAGGGAATAATTATATCATATTGTATATATCTGCGGCAGGGCTACCCACCCGGCCATGTAAACCTTGGCTCAAGATAATTGTCACTGTTGAAGTGACACCCTGACCCCATGTGCAAAATGAGAAAAAAGGGGTTGAGGATGGATGGATGGAATGGATACCGGCATTTAGGTAAATTAATCCTGTTTAGTTGGATTTGGATATAGTATTTTTCCAAGGCATAATTTTATAAGATTCCATCATTTTCATTTTGTAATACACTAAAACAATAGCAATCATATTACAAAAAATGTTGTGCCCAGAAAAGCTTGATTTATCAGAAGATTATCATGCTTTTTAAAACATAAAACTTGCAGTAATTCTGAATGATGTACACAAGTGGTTATACTTAAAACCAGCACATAATTTAGTAAACCATAATTAATTTTTGTAAACCCAATAATACACCTATATTAAGCAGATGCTTTTAACACAGAAATTTTGTAAATATTTTAAATATTGGTTCATAGGTTCATAGGTTCATAGGTTGGTACTAGGCTATCAGCCCTAGGGCCTATACAAGCCTAGCCATAACAATTCCCTGGCTATTTCTTCCCACATTATTTACTTTCCTGGACCCCTGTCTAGCAGGGCGACTGATGTGATCCCTGGGGTGAATTTCCTTTCTCCCATCCAATCGTCAAGGTTCCTCTTGAAGAGGTCCAAAGAGGCACTCTGCTTGACATGTATGGGCAATCTATTCCAGAGTCTGGGGAGTCTCTGGGTCAGGAACCTATCCCTCCAACATGTTTTGTTTATTGTGATGACAAGGTTTAGATCCCTGGAGCATGTAGCTCTGAGGGACTGGGATTTCTTTAAGTGTAGCATGTCCAAAAGCTCTGGGTTTGACATGGCCTTGTATGTTAAGCAGAGATCACCTCTGAGTAGACGATATGTGACAGAGTATAGCTGGAGTTTTTTAAGACGGTCAGCGTAGGGCATCTGCTTTAGGCCTGTGATTCTTTTAGTGAGGTATTTCTGAGGCCTTTCCAGTTGTTGCAGATGTCTTGAGAGGTACATACCAAATGGGGCGTTGTATTCTATAATGGGTCTAATGAGGGATGAGTACAGTGGGACAAAGACCTCCTTTTTTCTGGATGAAAAGCCCTTCGTGATGAGGTGTGCCACATAGAAGGATTTCCTGACTGTTGTGGCGATGTGGTTATCGAAGGTGAGACCACTGTCCACCTGTGTCCCTAAGTCTCTTATCACACTTTCTGTGTTTAGTGTACTGCCACCTATATGGTAATTCATGGATACATGTTTTTCCCAAAGGGATAACAATACATTTCTTGGCATTGAGTTTGAGCCCATGGCTCTGGCACCAAGCATCTGTTTCTGTAAGGCCCTTTTGTAGAGTATCCACATCATTTGGGATTCAATAATGGCTCCCAATTTGCAGTCATCTGCAAACTTTGTTAGCCAGAGTCCCTTAGTGTTGACCTGTACTTCAGAGAAGTAGATGCCAAACAAGAGCAGCCCCAGGACTGAACCCTGAGGTACTCCACTTGTCACTTGTCTGGAGCTGGATTTGGAGTCAGCTACTTTTACAGTGTGGGTTCTATCAGTAAGCCATTTAGCAACCCATTGGGTGACATAGGGATTAATGCCCAACTTAGTAAGTTTATCTATGATTCCAGAGTGGGGGATGGTGTCAAAGGCCTTGGCAAGGTCTAGATAGGCTGTGTGGACCACCTTACCCTTGTCCATTGCTCTGGAGACTGATTCAAAGAAGTCAATCAGGCTTAGGAGACAAGATCGGCCCTTCACAAACCCAAACTGGGTGGGGTCCAGTGTTTGAAGGTTGCCAATGTCTTTGTTTATAAGTTCCATGATAATACGCTCCATGGCCTTGCAGATAAGGCTTGTCAGACTGATGGGACGTTAGTTTCCGGGATCCAAGGTGGATCCCCCCTTGTGGATTGGGATAACTGTAGCTCTGCGCCACTCAGTGGGCATGAAACCTGAGGTGAGGCTATGATTAAACATGACACTTAGGTGAGGTGCCAGTTCATATTGTAGTTCATGTAGTACACAGCCCGGGATGTCATCTGGTCTCATGGATGCTGTATTCTTGGCTTTAGAGAGTGCGTTTTGTACCTGTGTGGCCGTTATTACTGGAATTTGGCAATCTTCCGGTATTGAGATGGGCCATTTAGGGGGTGAGAGTGGGGTGAAGTTGGCACTGAATCGATCTGCCAGGATATTGGCAATATCCTTCGGATCAGTATATTTAATGCCATTCTGTTTTAGCTCAGAGCAGATCTGAGCATTGCCATTTAGATTCTTGACATAATTATAGAATGCTTTGTGATTGTCTTTGGAATCTTTGGCAATTTTATTTTCATAACTAGCTTTGGAGGATTTTATGAGGCATCTCAGTTTCTTACTGAGGCTAGTAAGGGAGTTTTTTGCATCCTGGGATTTTCCTCTTTTCTGCAAAAGTTTCTTCCTTTTGTTGTAAAGTTTGTTTATGGCAGGGGACCAAGAGATTGGCTTCCTTTTTTTGGAAGAGAGCATTTTGGTTCTATTTGGGATGGCACGATTCATGCATGAGTGGATGTGCTTGTACAGTGCCATAGTGTAGGATTCAGCAGTTGAACTTTCAGTTCCCGTCTGCATGGGTGTCATGAAGTTTGTCACTTCTGACTTGAGTAGCATGAAGTTGGCTTTGGAGAAGTTTTTATGGTGGTTTCTTTTCTGGGGGGGGGGGGGGGGATGTGGATGTTGAGGGTGATTAGCTTATGGTCAGACCTGACTAACGAGGGGGTGACCATAGGTATGGAGCATTGATTTCCCATGTTGGTAATGACCAGGTCTAGGATATTGGAGCCCTGGTGGGACTATGGATTAGTTGATCCAGGGCATTGGAATTTATGAATTCCAAGAACCGCTACAAAGGTGTTGAGACATGAGCAGTTTTCCCAGTTAATGGCAGGGTAGTTAAAATCACCCAGTATTAGGGTGTTTGGTTCTATCTTAATATTTTCCAGTATGTTTAGAAAGGTGTAGTGAGAATCTTGGGGTATGGTGGGGATCTGTAGCAAGCTACAATTTGGATTGCAGTCTTACCTAGTGTTAGTTGCACTTGGAGAATTTCAGACACATTGTGTTGGCCAACTAGCCTGGTGGTGTGAATATCCTTGGTGAATATTGACACTCCTCCACCTTTAGTGTTTCGGTCCTGGTTTGGTGGCGAAAAGTGTGGTAAGAGTTGTAGCCTGGTATTGCAGGGTGCTCTCTGGAGCCTTGAACCAGGTCTCAGTTACTGCACAGATATCGACGTTCTCCATTTTTAGGAGTGCCTCGAGAGTGCATTTTGAGGTTTAGACTTCTAGCATTGAGTAGCATTACCTTCAGATTTTGCATGCTTGTACCTGTTATGGTGGTGGTTTTGTCCTTTGAAGTTTGCCTAAAACAGGCACTATAGGGGTGGCAAGAGCCTTAGCCAGTAATCTGAATCCCAGGGGTGACAGGTGCAGACCATCTCTGGCAAAGCATCGTGGTCTGTCAATCATGTCATCCCAGGCAGACAGATACTGGATCCCCTTTGAATGACACCATAAGCTTAGCCAATTGTTGAAGTCAATCATTTTATCCTTATATTGTGGTATCATTCTGGGCGAAGGCAGGATGCTACTCAGGGCTAGGGTCATACCTGCCTGGACCACATGATCCGAGAGCTCTTCCATGTCTCTTTTCATGTAGTCCAGGGAGGTACGTCTCAAGTCATTCACTCCAACATGGACAATGACAGAGTCATATTTGTACTTGTTGTGGAGTGACTTGAGTGCATGCGTTATGTGGCGGATCCTGGCACCCGACAGGCAGCTGACTGTAATTTTCTCCTTATTCAACCTGGTGAGAGGGACATCAGTGTGCCGGACTATAGAGTCACCTATGACTAAAGTGTTAGGTACATTGTCTTGCCTTAGGGGCTGTTGCTGGGTGGCACACTGGTGTTGTGAACTATGTGACACATTGGTTGTGATTGGTGTTTGTTTGTGTTTCAGCTTCAGAGGTCTTTGTTGCTTGGGCAGGTTACAGTTAAGGGCCTCTGCATATGTGGATTTAGTGTTGCTATATGTGGGTGTTGGTGGTGCGGGTTTAGAAGGGCTATGTGTTGCTTTAGGTGTAGTGTGGTTGTTAACCTTCTCCTCTTGACTGTTTAGCACAATCTTCGGTGGAGAGAGCTTTGCTTCCATTTTGGCTATGTAAGTGCATCTCTCACAGGTTGTAGTGTTGGGTGGTAGGAGGAGAGGGTTGTCTGTGTACATGAGGCAATTGCTGCATTGCCCCAGTATGCCCAGATTCACCAGGTGGACAGGAGAAATCACCGGAAGCTGACCCTTGGACATGCCTGGTTTGGGGCTTTTTTTTTCTTTGTAAAGTATAGGAGCTGTTTCCTTAGCAAGGTACTTTGCAATTATAGGCTGTTCAGTGCGTACTATTAATTTCTCTTTGTTAACAAGGAGAATTCAGTGTTTGTATGAGTTTAAGGCTTCCTAGTGCTTTCCAGCAGGTATTAGAGAAAGTGCTAGTCACAGAATCTAGACATCTGTCAATGATAACTTAGATAAGTGAGTCATTAGCTCTTGTCTCGTCTCTAAAGCATGCAGAACGCATAAAGATATGTGAATATTTCTCTTGAACCAAGATAATGGTGTTAGGGTGCAGGTTGAAGGTATATTAAAGCCCATCAAGAAATTAAAAGGTTGTTGTACTCATAAAATGTAGTTATTGTATCAAACATTTTGCTGAGTCATAGTTGACAGTATATAACTTTGCTCAGGAAATTTGTAAAATCATTGTTGATGAAAAAGCCACAAGGGGACAGTATAGCACTGTTATATCCTTTCTCTGAAGATTATTGCCACTTTATTTTTTTAGCTCATATACATTAAGAACTTTATACTTGCCATTTTTCCCTTTATATTTTCTGTTTTGAATTCAGTAAGTTATTAACAGGTTAACCCCAACAATGTACTGTATCATGTTAGGGTTTATGTATTTCATTTATTGTGAAATTGTTAGTTCTATTTTTTCTTTCTTTCAGCATTTTTTATTGTTATTATTTGGGGTTACACATTTTAAATTGGGTAACATTAACAGAGAAGAAACTTTATCATTCAATCATCCACCAAACTGATGGTCAGATGGGTCTGAGAATAGATATGGTAAATTCCAGTGGGCACAAGTATATTCTTTCGAAAATCACCTGTAAGATTTAGAGTGGATGGGTAACATTTTCTGTTTTAGTCATTATGCAATTATGGGCAGGATATCCATGGTATAGAGCTGGAATGCAATAAAACTGTTTACCAAAGCCCAGAGCAATTTGAAGAGAAGCTTCTCAATGAGGCAAATACCTGTATGGGGTCTTACACCAGTGGTGTAGCTACAGTTCTCAATGCATGGAGTGCATATGTAAATGATCCCCCTCCCAAAGACACTAGTTCAGATTCATTAAGAATAAGATAGTGGCATAAAGGCTGATCCCATTCTGTATACTGCAGGATTAGAATTGTGTATTGACAGTTATCCGAAAAGAACAAATTCCTCATCACTATATAAATGAGGGATAGTACTGGTCAGAAGAGTTTAACATCCCCACCCCACCCCCAAAAAAAATACAGTAGCAATATATATTACCTGTTCCTCCATTTCTTTCCTAAAGTGGTCAATTGTCCTTGATCTAGTCCATTAAAAATAAACCCATGGCTTAAAATGTGGGATGGGCAAGCCTGTTCATTATAAAAATGGAATTCCAGTGGAGGGATTGGGTTCAGATATGCACCAGCCCTTTAAGAAGCTGCTAGAACATACAATGCTCATGCACAATTTTGGTGATCATAAGGTTATAAGGTATATGGAGAAGATGATAAGGACACCTTGACAGTGGGATAACCAAGACACGGATCATATAGGTGCCTGAAACTGGTGAGGATCACATATTAAATGATTGGGGAAGTATATCATATCTGTGTCCAAACAGAAAAGTTTTTTACCTTGTTTAAGTATGATTGACAACCTTGCCAGAAAGATACATCTAATAGCAATAGGTCCTAAGATGGAACCATTTGTTGCTCTAGCCAAATATTTTGTTTTTCTTTCCTGAAATTTGTGATCCATTGTGGAATCCAGCTTAATAGCAGCAATATGTGTAAAACTCCCCTTGCATCTGAATGGAGACCATGTCTACCACTAGATCCTCCCTGATGCATATTGCAAAAGAGGAAGACCATTGTATTCTCCCAAGTGACAATCAGACTGATCTCTGGAGCACCCTATTTGCAGAACATCCAAACCAGATATGTCTCCTGAATCCTCATCTCCAAGAGGGGGCTGAAGGAACAACTCAGGGTGTTCTGTAACACTGCCATTTCACTCAGAGTATGAAATCCTGGGAAATTGATACCCTAGTCTATGGCCTACTGTCAGGGATTACAGGTTCATGCCTCCTTGCTTGCTTATGTGCACATGGCAGATTGTTGTCACAGGAGCAGCCCTGTAAGCAACTTTTCATGCAGATATTTTGGGGGAAGGAGAACTGCACATGGCTCCACCTGTTTGATATTGAGTCCTCTCTTAAGACTGAACACTTCCTTTGAATGTGGAGGAGCCTACATTAGCTTCCTACCTCAGCAGTAGAACATTTGTCACCAAGACCTGTGATGTGTTTTGTTGTGGGAAGAGAAGACTAGTCTTTGGGCAGGTGGGGCCATTCACCACTGCAAAGCTCAGCAGCTGGGGTCTGACATCAAAGGTAGCTCAAGGAGCATGTGGCAACTGTACTGGGGTCTGACTTAAAAGATGGCAACTGTACACAACATGCTCCTCAAAATCCATTAGAAAACATACCTTCTCCACTCTGCAAAAGGCATTTTTGTGATTATCATAACCATGAGGCCTGGACTTTCTTCTACACACTTACTGAGACTACAAAGGCCATATCCTCCTGGGTCTTCTCCTTAGGTAAGACTACAAACACTGAATGGTATCCAGCTATGTGTTGATTAAGGTATTCCTTTAAGATGGTATCAGACAGAATTCCTCACAGTTTATAATTATCCCCAGGGACTGCAGCATTGGGACCATACACTTCTTGGGCTAAGTAGTGGGGAGGAGGGAATAATTCAAGGTGTCTTCCTTTGGCCCAGATAGATTCTGACACACTTCTGGATGGAGAAGAAGGAGAAGAAGAAATTAGGACTACAAAATCACAAACCGCAAAGTTTCTTCAAATGTGAGATCATCCAGTGGGAAGCTATGAGGGTGGGTTCATTTTCTTTCCACCTTATATATAATGGTCTCTGGGTCCTCTGACTCCAAATAAAAGCAAAGAGGAAAGGAGATGCCCAAGCTATGTGAGCCCTTGGTTGTGTGTTTGTACACAGGAGAAATAAATCAGATCGAATGTGCAATGGAGATAGGGTACTAGTGCCAGACCTGTTCACCTTTTAGAACAAGAAATCTGGACAAAGCCATAAATAAAATGAGACAAAGGCCCAAAAATAGGGACAGTTTTTAAATATTGCTCTTACAAACTTAGAAAGTTCATAGAATAACAGGTTTTTATTAGCATGAATTTTCTGAAGGTTATGAAGTCCGAAACTCAAATATCTGTCATTATTTTCTAATTTCAGTCTTTAATGATTTGCCACTAATTTTCCAGAAAACCACAATTTTATGAAAAACAGAACAAAAATATGAGGCAAAAATCTGGACATTCTGTGAAAATCTGTACAGTTAAGAGGTATGATTTCTAGTGCACAGAGATATACATTTTGGCAGTGGCATTGGGACATGAGAGGCCTGCACTGGACTTGGTGCTGGCTTCAGAGCACATTTCCATAAGGTGAACTCTTGCACCCATGAAGACATGTCCCTTCAATCCTCAAACAGTTGCCTGAAGCTTTGAGCTTGAGCTGTGAACCCTGAACTAAAACATAGAATATCAGTCATGCTCATCTCTCAGGATAGTTGAAGGATTTAAGACTTAATTTTCTTGGCTAGAAATTCTTGGGTATTTCCACTTGTTTGATATGCTTGGATTTGTACATATCAGAGGGGGACAGTGTATTCGATGATGGGTCTGATAAGAAAAGAGTACAGTTGTAGCATGAATAATTGGAATTTGAAGATATTCTGTTAAAAATTAACTGGGCCAGATAGAAGAATTCCCTGACTTTGGGGGAAACATGATGACTGAATGAGAGAGAGTTGTCAATATAAGAACTCAGGTCTTTTCATAGGATCATAAGAAATGTATGACAAGTGAGTCCTGTGACCATTTACACCTTGCCAGCACCCACCCTTAGACTGTACTACTACTTTTGTGGTGGGCAAGGCCAGTCAAGCTCTGGTGAAATCGTGACTACCCATCCTATCATCAAGGGCCCACATAAGGAAGATAATGTATCACACTGCTTAATTTGCAGGGGAAAGTATTCCAAAGATATGGAAAGTGATGCTTAACAAGTCTATATCTCCACAGAGTTTTATTTATTTGCTATTGAATATTTAGATCCTCTCTTCTGGTATTTGTGAGACTATTTAAATTGTGGAGATACAAGAGATCCAGGAGCACTGGATCCTTAATAGCACAGAAGGCAGGCCATAGATCTCTCACTCTCTCAAGAGTCTATAAAATACATAATTAAGGGACAGTGCTTCCAGACTTTTCTGTTAGCCAGTGATCTTTTTAGTTGTTTGATGTCTAATGATGTACTTGATTCAATAGTTGGCCTAATCAATGTTAAATATAAGGGGACAATGACCTTTTCAGATCTGAATGATAATTCCTTTGTCAATTAGCTGCTGTAAGGAGAAGGACTTTCTGACAATCATCATCACATGATGATCAAAGAAGAGGGAATTATGAATCCAAATTCCAAAGTCTCTAACAACATTTTCATTTTAAAATGGGGCATTTTCTGTGTTCTACTCTGTGGGTGGATTGTCAACCAAATGTGACAATATTGCACTTTTTATCATTTAAATTGTGCGTGTTTTAGTACACCAGGTATTTACAAGTGGAAGTTCTTGCTGTAGGGCTTGAATGTCAGAGGGGACATTTGATAATGACTCTCACCTGCAAAGTTAGTTAATCAGAGGTCTTGGTTCATACTCTGAAGCTCAGAAAAGTAATTGTTGAATATCAGAGGTCTTATTACCAAACCATGTATGGCACCACTGATCATCTTCATACTCTCAGATGAAGCACCTGCCACCCACACTCTGTGGGTTATTTATTTTAGCTAATTTTCTGAACTATCTTACCAAAATAGGGATATAATTGTAATGCATTAAGCTTTCCATGGTGGCATGGAAGATGGTGTCAAATGCCTTGGCCAGGTCAAGGTATGCTGTTTCAACAGCATGACTCCTGTCAACAGCTTTAGTTATCTTTCAAAGAAGTTAACCAGATTCAATATACAGCATCAACCCTTGACAAAACCAAGCTGCTGCTGGTCTAGCTTAATAAGAATTTTAATATCATAGTTTATAAAATTAGCTGTAATATGTTCCATGGTTTTGCAAATAAGAATTGTCAGGCTGTTTGGCATATAATTCCTGAGGTGAGTGGTGGGTCATCTTTGTGGAGTGGCATCACTACTACTGTTGCGCAACAACCTTAGTGGACAAAACCAGTGGCTAAACTCTGGCTAACAATTTAAGGAATAGCTCTGTTGGGGCTTGTTTAGTAATGTTTATTAAACAGACATATATTGTTAGGTCTCAAAGAGGAAGTGTTTTTGGTCTTGGAAAGGACCTTCACATCATGTTCTTTATTGAAGGGGATCTGCGAGACTCAGGGTTAAGTGGACTTTGGGTAGTCATCTCTGGGGTTAAATTTGCACTGAATTTTATTGGTAGTATGTTGTAGTGTCTATTGGGGTAGAGTATTTATTTATTTTACATTTGTTTACCAGGATAGTCCAACTGGATACATGTCAGTTTTCAGCGGAGGCCCATGGAGAAAAGCTCCACATAGACAAACTTACATAGATTACACAGAAGTTAGCAAACAATTATAAAAACAAAGTGATTATATACAATGGGTTAGTAGTGTTCCCTAGTAGGGACACACAATTCTCATGGACAGACAATTAAAAGTAAGAGACATCAGATTGGAAGCAGAGCTTGGTGATGTAGTTGCAAGTTATGATAATTGCAGAATATGCTTTTAGTTTATCACTTAATCAGGGTTGGTACATGGGCATAGCCAATTCACTTTGAGATACTGTTTGAGGTTTTTTTTGAAGAGACCTTTGGATGATTGTAGGGTTATATAGTTTGGCAACGAATTCCAGGTTTTGCCAATGAAGTTGGCAAACAGGGATTCACCAGCAGAGTTATTAGCTTTGTGGGTTTGGACCAGTAGTTTATCGGCTGACCGTAGGGATCTTAGGCTGCTATATGGCTTAATAATATCTTTAAGTGAGGGGGTATCCAGAGGGTGGTACAAAATGTTGTGCTCTATTAAGAGTTGATTGAATTGAATTAAGCTGGGCAGTTCTAGCCACTCTAGTTGTTTAAGGTTCTGGCAGTAGTGGGTTCTATAGGTGGAGCCAGTGGCGAATCTGGCAATATGATTGTAGCTATGGGACAGCTTACCTAGTTCGGATTTGTTGAGGTTTGAGAGTACAAGCGAGGCATATAAAAGAGTAGAGAGTAGGTGGAATTGGGCGATTGCAGTCCTAGCTAGTGGAGTTAAAAATATCTTGTTTCTATACAGTGATCCAAGCTTCTTATTGATGGTCGGTATGGTTTTGTTGACCTGTAGGTCAAATTTGAGATTATTGTCTATGATCACCCCTAGCAGTTTGGTGTGAATATCTGGGGAAATAGTGGTGCCATTGTTAGATGTGACAGAGAATGAAAGTGTGGTGGATCTACTAGTGGGAGAAAAGAGTAGAAGTTTAGTTTTATTGGGGTTCAGAAGTACGTCGGTTGGTGAGCCAGTTCTCGATAGTGTTAAATGTATTTTGGGTTAAGATTTGCAAGTCGAACTGGGAGGTGGCTGAGCAGATGAAAGTGGAATCATCTGTGTATTGAATGCAGGTGGCTTTAGGGATAGCAGTGTGGAGGTTGTTGATAAAAATCGAGAAGAATAATGGACCTAGTATGGACCTTTGAGGGACACCAAGTGTGAGAGGTAACTGGCTGGAGAGTTTGCCCTGCCATAGTACCGCCTGCTGTCTACCAGTCAGGTAGGACTGGAACCACTGGATAGCAGGCTTGTTGAGGGAAATAGATTTTAGTGAAAGAATAAGAAGTGCATGGCTGACCATGTCAAAGGCTTTTGATAGGTCAAGAAAGAGGGCAGAGGTTAGCCTGTTGTCATTCCTGTTTTGGTTTATGGCAGTAGTAAAGGAAAGGAGGGCTGAGGTGGTGCAGTGGTATGGCCTGAAACCATGCTGGGAATCAGATAGTAAGTTATTCTGTGAAAGGTATTGCATTAGTTGCTTGTGTAGACATTTCTCCATTATTTTGGCTAGTGGAGAAAGAATGGCAATGGGTCTATAGTTGGATATGTCTGAGGAGCTCCCACCTTTATGGAGTGGGATGACATGAGATATTTTCCAGTGGGAGGGGATAGCATATTTGGATAAGGTTCTGTTGATGAGGATAGATATGGGATATGCAATGGCATCTGCAGCTATTTGTAGGTACTCTGCAGGGAAGAGGTCAGCAGCGAGGGTGGTAGGTTTTAGTTTTTTTTAGAAGTGTTTTGATAAATCTAGTGAATATTGGTTGGGAGCTAAATTCCAGGTGATTATTAGGTAGATTAGGCATGTGGTTTAAGTTAGAAGGGACTAGTTGATTTGCTAGGGATTGGATTGTTTCAGTGAAAGCGTTATTAAAGGCGCTAGCTATGGTCTCTGGGGAACTATGGGTGTAGTTAGCCGGGGTAGGGGTGGTGGAGTGATCTGGACAAAGTAGTTGATTTAAGCCTGCCCAGATCATTTGAGGATTGTTGTGGTGTTTTTGTAGGAGATTTTGGTAGAAGTGTTTTTATCCAGTATAATAGATTTTTTTGTATCGTTCCTGAGTTGACAATATTTTAGATGGTCAAGTGGGGCTTTGGTTGTTCTCCAGCTGGCCCGGGCTCTGTTTCTAGTTTTGATTTTAGCTTTGGTATCTTTTGTGAGCCATGGTGCTGTATTTGATCTAGTTTTTATTGTACGTGCTGGAGCATGGGAATCAAGGATAGGAATTTATTGTTAAAGTGATCTATGGCCTCCTCTAATGTTATATTTTTTAGTTTTGACCAGTCAACTGCTTTTAATTTATTTTGGAATATAGAAGCATCAAAGTTTTTCCTGTTTCTAAATGTTTTATATTTGGGCTGGTGAGGGTTTCCTGACATGTTTTATGATATAGGTAAGACAATGGTCGCTGAGGTCATCAGGGAGAGTACCAGCTGTGTACAGTTGGGTTTGGTTATTAACTAGGATCCAGACTAGGATACTTACCTTGTTGGTTGGTTTGTTTATCCTAGTGGTAGAGGTTATGGTCTGTTTAAACCCAGATAAGTTTATATGAGTGGGGGGGGGGTCGGAGTAGCAGGGGTGCCAGACAGTGTTAAAATCACCAAGAACTATGGTTTCTTGGAGATAGGTAGTGGATAACCAGTAAAGGAGATCTTCTAGGGTATTTAAGTTGTTGCCTGGTGGAATGTATGTACAGACAATGTTCAAGTGTTTGTTTTGGTTAATCTGTAGCTTGGTTATGAGGAGTTCCGCTTTATTGAATTGGATAGGTTGAATGGTGTCTCTATTAATGGTTAGAGTATTTTTGCAAAGGACTGCTATCCCACCTCCTTTCCTTGTAGCATGGTCTAACTGGTGAATATTGTATCCTGGAGGTAGTATCTCATTGTCAGTAGTACTGGGTTTTAGCCAGGTTTCCAGAAGACACACAATGTCTGGGGAGTGGGTTGCTAGGAGGGCATGTAGATTGGGAATCTTATTGTTAATACTTCTAATATTTAGGTGAAATGCTAGGAGGGAATTAGTGGGAGTATTCATGGGTAGCTTGACTGTGGGGGTTGTGGTAGGGGAGTGGAGGTTATTGGGTGTGGGTGGGCCAGGTTTGGGATGAATGTCTCCATGTGTTATAAGGTTATTGTGACAGGATATTCTGAGCTTTAGGAGTTTGTTTATAAGCTTTATATAGTCTTTGTCTTTAGGATTATGTTTTGTGGCTGTACAGGGGTGGTATTTTATAGAGGGTGGTATATTCGGTGTGGTGGGGAAGGTAAAGTGTTTGGTGTTATGTGTGAAGTTGTGAGTGTCTGTTTGACCATTTGGGTACTGAATACCATGGTCAAGTGTTTGTTCATAGGCAGTGAGATGGTAAAATAGAAACAGTATAGGCATTTGGGTAATTAGTGTTGATTTGCTTGTTTCCATTTTGATAGGGGGCGGGCCAAATTTGATGGCTGACTGGGATAACAGGGTGTGGAAGAATGAGAGAGAAGAAAATGGGTTAAGGGGGCAGGGTTGCTCAATGATGTGTGAGGTGCTGATTGGTACTTAGCAGGAGGGGAGTGGCAAAGTCTGGTTTAAATTTAGCACTAGTGGGGGCGGGTGGAATTTGGGGGCAGGGAGGGGAGCAGAGCGAGCTGAGTGGTAGCTAACACTGACTCTGAGAGTTACCTTGGGCTTTTGGTTTGGTTTGTATGATTGTATGTAAGAAATGTTTTTGGCTGTACTTTAATTTGCTTTATTCTTTTTTAATTTTACACCAATTTTCAGGCTAATTTTAATTGGATCCTAGGGGTAAACCTAGGTAGTGTCATAATGAATACTTTCTGAAAATTGTTGGCTATTATTTTTCAGTTTCCTTACATCGATAAAGAAGTATTTGCAATTGTCCTTAGCTTCAGATTCTAACCAAAGATTATGGGCTGTCCTAGTAGACCTAATAGTATTTTTCAAGTTTTTAGTCAATTTTCTGATATTATCCTTGATTTCAGGATCTTGAGCTGCTGTTTACATTAAGGAGTTTTTTCTTCTGTTGCAGAGTTTATTTATGTTGGTGGACCAAGAGGGTGGTATAATTTCTAAATTTCTCATTATATTAGATCTGTCCACGAATAAAATACCCTAGGGAAGCCAAGAACAAATGGATGACCAGGTAGGCTGCCTTAATAAAGGTACGGTGGGATGTCGGTGAAGAAGCTGGGCTACCGATAAAGCCTTGAGAAAGGCTGTGCGTACCCGAGTGCTTGTGTTTGAAAGCTGAGTAAAGCCTTTAGAAAGGCTTTGTATACAGGTCGTAGTTCCGGCTGGTCAGGTCACCTGGTGAGAGGCACCACTAGTGTGGCAGCTAGAAATCAAAGATGAAACACACAGAAAAAACAGGCAAAACAACGTAAATGTGGCTTGTCTAAGGAGCTCTGCTCGCCGTGGTGGCAAAAAGTCAACGTAGTCGAAGTTCAGATTCTAGAAGGTCATATTTTATTGAAGTAAAAAGTACCAGAAGTACAATCACCATCGAAGCGTAGTTCCTTAATGGAAAGAGTGATCCTGAGGATTTCCTTTTATAAGAGTACCTGGGGTGTGTCAGTGGGAGCTAATCAAGTGTGGGTGATACGCCTTTTTTACTGTGCTTCAGCAAAGCACCAGGGCTGAGCAAAAAGCCCAATTACTGATCTCACTGTGCACTTTTGACTGCTCCATTCTCTGGGTGGAAAGAGACAGGAAGCTTTCCCTTCCAACATGTATGGGTGTCCAAGATGCCCTAATGGGAGTGCTTCATGTCATGTCCATCTCTCAGGCAGCACCAGTGTGGGACCTGGGTCTTTATTTGGCTGCCACATGAAAACTGAGTAGGCTACAGTGCTTTTGAGATTGAAAGTGGGAACTTTTCCAATACGGACATCAAAATGCAGATTTTAAACTATCAAGTAGCACAGAAGATTTTGTGGGATCGGGGGCTAAATGTAGTTGGCAAATGCATGTTACAACATGTGCCAGGATTGGGCACAGCCCCTGATTGAGTGAGCTTCTGAGAAAAAAAAATACCAAATTGAACAGGAAGAGATGGCAAATCTGTTTGAAGGTGGGATATTAGATCAGCAAGATCCTCAAGCAGTGAACTGCCAAAAGTCTTGGGAACATGCTATGCAATAGATCAGTGGGACCATAAAATGCCTAGCCATATAGACCTTTAAGTAAACACATCACTGACATACAATGCAGAAACAAAGTACCTAAAACTGCACTGCTGTCATAACTAAGTATACATCATAGTGAAAAGGCACTACTGGGAAGAGGACCATGGAAGATCAAACTATTACACACAAGTAGTCAAAAATGTGAAACAAAACACCTCACCTAAGTTCTGCTAGACGCCAAGGAACAAATATGAAGAAAAAACGTTGCAGAACACTGCTGAATGTCCAAAGGTTTTAATAAAATCCAATGTCAAGTAGAAAAACTGTACAAATCCAACTTCAGTAAGCAGTAAAAACAATTACAGATGAGCGCTTTCGGGTGTAACCCTTCTTCAGATAACCATCAAACAAAGTAGTAACAATTTAAAACAAAGCATGGCCAATCAAATTCAATAAAACACCCGCCTATTTTTCAGGGCGGGTTTCATTGGAATCATCTCATTGAGACCTGGAGGTCTATGGGCCAATAGTTCAACAATCCACTTGGCCTCATTGAGCTCTGTTATATTCTTAATATCACCCCCCCCTATAGTTCAACCTGATATTAACAATGGCTTTAAATCTGAAGCTGTGCTGTGCATGTTTCTCTATAATGCCTATAGAGGGCATTATGAGTATCAGCATTCCTAATAGCTGATAGATGTTGTAAAATCCTAACCTTAAACATGCAATTCGTTTTTCCAACATAAAAACTTTCACACTGATCACACTCTGCCATATATACTAAATCTGTAGTCCTACATGTAGCCCTGACTTTAAACTCAAAAACCCTCCCAGTAACTGGATGAACAAAGCTAGTGTTTCTATTGATATAAGCACAAGCTTTACACGAACCACATGGAACAGTACCTGGGTTGGCCTTGAAATGTTTAATATCAATTTACTTTTCATGAGACAAAATGTCTTTAAGATTTTTATTTCTTCTAAAGCCAAAACAGGGATATTCCCCTACTATGGAATGAATTCTATCATCAGTGGTTAGAATATTCCAATTCTTTCGGACTACATCACAGACCCCTCTTATGTCATTACTGTAAGTGAACATAATTTGAGGTTTCCTTTTATATATGCCCCTATTTAACTTAGATGAACTGTCTTGCATATCAGAGAGCAGCCATGGCGTCGACCTATCACTTCTATGTATCTTGCTGTTCTGGATAACTCTTTTGGTCATGGATTTGTTGTAACCTCTTTCACTAAACAAACCAATCAATTTATCAGCCTCAACATTGAACAGTGTGTCATCTGTACAAATTCTAGAAACCCTACTAACCTGTCCTTTTATGATATTAGGAAAGGTATGCCTAGGGTGCATACTATCGAAGCTTAGTAGGGTGTTCCTCCAACAATCCTTCCTAAACAGGTGTGTAGAAAAACCTTCATTCCTTTGAACTAAATGCACATCTAGAAAGTCAATGTCAGTCCATGAACTATTGGCCATAAATCGCAAAAAGGAAGTGGATGAATTAATGAAAACTAAAAAATCATTAAACTGTACTTCATTCCCATTCCACAAAATAAAAATATCATCCACAAAATGCCTGTAAAGAATAATATATTGTGACCAAGTATTGTTTTTTAAAATAAACCTGTTTTCCCAAAAAGACAGTACCAAATTAGCATAGGTATTGGCACATGGGGTGCCCATGGCTACCCCATGTGCCTGCCTATATATGCTATTGGCTCCCATGAAAACATTGTTCTCCAAAACCAAAGTAAGCAAGTCAGTGATAACATCAATCTTCGAACCCTCTACTTCCATTTCATGTTACACTGTATGCATAGCCATGACACCATAATCATTACTAATGGCTGTGAACAGATTTTGTATATCTATTGTAGCCATCAAATGTAACCCATTGCTGTTATCAATATTCATGGCCCCTAAAGTCATTAAAAAATGTCCTGTATCTTTAAGCACTTCATCAATACGATCTAAATATGGCCTTAGAGTGCATTCCAGCCAAATAGATATATTCTCTGTGACCCACCCTCTACCTGACACTATAGGTCGGAGGGGTGGGTCCGTTATACTTTTATGAATCTTGGGTAACGCCTTAAAAATCGGTGTAACAACATCATCCTTTTTTAAAAAATTAAACAATTGCTCATCAATACGCTTATCATCCAAAATTTGTTTAAGTGCATTATGAACATGTGCTACCAATAGTTTAACTTGTAGGTGATTTATAGGTATATAAGTATCTGCGTCAGACAGTAACTGTTTCATTTTGTCAAAATAGTATGTGGCATTCAAAACCACTACTGCCCCTCCTTTATCCGCTTGCTTGATGACAATGGTGTCATTCTTACTCAAATTATACATAGCTTCACGTTGAACAGCTGTTAAATTATAGAATCTTTTTTCATGATCATGCTGTAAATATTGTAACAAGTCATGTTCACAACATTTAATAAAACTATGCATAGAAGCAGTGAAAGGGGAGATAAAACAGCTAGGTTGTCTTAACCCCGCAGAAACACATGAACCATCCCCAAACATTTGTCTCAAAGCTATAGTTCTACAAAAAAAATTAAGTCCATAATGACCTCGTTGTAACAGCTTTCTTTGCTTGGAACAAAAGTCAAGCCCTTACTTAAAACAAAATTCTCATCCTCTGTTAAAACATGATGAGAAAGATTGTAAACAACATTATTATTAAGATTACCAGTCACTCGACAGTCCTCCATTTTTTGGTTCCTCTTCCCTCGCTCAAAGACCTCTTCCATTCTCCCTTTTTCTTGACCGGCGCTGGGAACTGCGCCAAAAAATGTTGTTGTTCTTTCGTATCCTTCCTTCTCGCTCCTTGTCTGATGGAATCAGAATCATAGACCAACGTGGATGGAGAGACATTATCCAACAAAGCAACTCTGTCCGTTGTTGAGAGTGTTGGAATAACAGAGGTTCGTTCATTGCTGAGTTGTTCTCCTTCTAACTGCTGCCCCAATGAAGCGCCAATCAGATTCTCATCAATGGGAGTTTGTTGCTGAAGCTCAGTACTCACGCTCCTTGTAACTTCCTGTGTAGCAATTCCATTTCCTGTCTCGCATACGACTGCATGTTTAAGGTTAGGATTTTACAACATCTATCAGCTATTAGGAATGCTGATACTCATAATGCCCTCTATAGGCATATAGAGAAACATGCACAGCACAGCTTCAGATTTAAAGCCATTGTTAATATCAGGTTGAACAGTAGAGGGGGTGATATTAAGAATATAACAGAGCTCAATGAGGCCAAGTGGATTGTTGAACTATTGGCCCATAGACCTCCAGGTCTAAATGAGATGATTCCCATGAAACCCGCCCTGAAAAATAGGCGGGTGTTTTATTGAATTTGATTGGCCATGCTTTGTTTTAAATTGTTACTACTTTGTTTGATGGTTATCTGAAGAAGGGTTACACCCGAAAGCTCATCTGTAATTGTTTTACTGCTTACTGAAGTTGGATTTGTACAGTTTTTTCTACTTGACATTGGATTTTATTAAAACCTTTGGACATTCAGCAGTGTTCTGCAACGTTTTTTCTTCATATTTGTTCCTTGGCGTCCAGCAGAACTTAGGTGAGGTGTTTTGTTTCACATTTTTGACTGCTTGTTTCTGTTGTGAAACACCTCACATGCTGTGAAAAGAAATAAGAACTTTAGTGCTACTGACAATTTTGCCAATATGCAAGTTAATATGTCTAATACTGAAGAACAACTTTCAAGGAAATTGGTGCTGACAGATAATCCGTTGCTCAAGTTGGACTTCCATATAAAAACTAATAGTTTTATCAAGGATTCAGTTCCTCTATGTGTTGATCAGAACTTTGATAGTTTACTCAGAGATTTAAGTTATAAAGTAGGCAGGCTGCAATGCCTGCAATGGCAAAAGAATCATTTTGAAGCCTGTTTATCTTTTGGTGTTGTACCCAGGGGTATGAGGGTTTTCTGTATGCCTACGCAAGGTGGCAGATACCCCGACCTTCTGGCGAAATGGCAACTTATCAACATCAATACAGGCTTCAAATATATGGAGTTGCTTATGGATTTTTTTCAACCAGAAATGGAGAAATTGAAAAAAGACATAGAAGTGCTACAATTGAAACTTGAGACTGAGTTTAAGGATGATAGATATGCAAGCAGGCTTGAACAGCTTTATGTCACGCTATCTGATAGTGATGACAAACTGAAACAACAGAAAATCAACAAACTTAAGAGGGACTATGATGATTTTACACGAGGTCATATCTTTGTTTGGCCTAAGGAACGCCATGGTCGTGCAGATCAACACTCCAATGTAAAGCGCGTCTCAGAGCAGGCTCTCAGGAACCTTGCAGTCGTATGCGAGACAGGAAATGGAATTGCTACACAGGAAGTTACAAGGAGCGTGAGTACTGAGCTTCAGCAACGACTCCCATTGATGAGAATCTGATTGGCGCTTCATTGGGGCAGCAGTTAGAAGGAGAACAACTCAGCAATGAACGAACCTCTGTTATTCCAACACTCTCAACAACGGACAGAGTTGCTTTGTTGGATAATGTCTCTCCATCCACGTTGGTGGATGATTCTGATTCCATCAGACAAGGAGCGAGAAGGAAGGATACGAAAGAACAACAGCGTTTTTTGGCGCAGCTCCCAGCGCCGGTCAAGAAAAAGGGAGAATGGAAGAGGTCTTTGAGCAAGGGAAGAGGAACCAAAAAACGGAGGACTGTCGAGTGACTGGTAATCTTAATAATAATGTTGTTTACAATCTTTCTCATCATGTTTTAACAGAGGATGAGAATTTTATTTTAAGTAAGGGCTTGACTTTTGTTCCAAGCAAAGAAAGCTGTTACAACGAGGTCATTATGGACTTAATGTTTTTTTGTAGAACTATAGCTTTGAGACAAATGTTTGGGGATGGTTCATGTGTTTCTGCAGGGTTAAGACAACTTAGCTGTTTTTCCCCCCTTTCACTGCTTCTATGCATAGTTTTATTAAATGTTGTGAACATGACTTGTTACAATATTTACAGCATGATCATGAAAAAAGATTCTATAATTTAACAGCTGTTCAACGTGAAGCTATGTATAATTTGAGTAAGAATGACACCATTGTCATCAAGCAAGCGGATAAAGGAGGGGCAGTAGTGGTTTTGAATGCCACATACTATTTTGACAAAATGAAACAGTTACTTTCTGATGCAGATACTTATATACCTATAAATCCCCTACAAGTTAAGCTATTGGTAGCACATGCTCATAATGCACTTAAACAAATTTTGGATGATAAGCGTATTGATGAGCAATTGTTTAATTTTTTTAAAAAAGGATGATGTTGTTACACCGATTTTTAAGGCATTACCCAAGATTCATAAAAGTATAATGGACCCACCCTTCCGACCTATAGTGTCAGGTAGAGGGTAGGTCACAGAGAATATATCTATTTGACTGGAATGCACTCTAAGGCCATATTTGGATCGTATTGATGAAGTGCTTAAAGATACAGGACATTTTTTAATGACTTTAGGGGCCATGAATATTGATAACAGCAATGGGTTACATTTGATGGCCACAATAGATATAAAAAATCTGTTCACAGCCATTAGTAATGATTATGGTGTCATGGCTATACATACAGTGTTACATGAAATGGAGGTAGAGGGTTTGAAGATTGATGTTATCACTGACTTGCTTACTTTGGTTTTGGAGAACAATGTTTTCATGGGAGCCAATAGCATATATAGGCAGGCACATGGGGTAGCCATGGGCACCCCATGTGCCAATACCTATGCTAATTTGGTACTGTCTTTTTGGGAAAACAGGTTTATTTTAAAAAACAATACTCGGTCACAATATATTATTCTTTACAGGCGTTTTGTGGATGATATTTTTATTTTGTGGAATGGGAATGAAGTACAGTTTAATGATTTTTTAGTTTTCATTAATTCATCCACTTCCTTTTTGCGATTTATGGCCAATAGTTCATGGACTGACATTGACTTTCTAGATGTGCATTTAGTTCAAAGGAATGAAGGTTTTTCTACACACCTGTTTAGGAAGGATTGTTGGAGGAACACCCTACTAAGCTTCGATAGTATGCACCCTAGGCATACCTTTCCTAATATCATAAAAGGACAGGTTAGTAGGGTTTCTAGAATTTGTACAGATGACACACTGTTCAATGTTGAGGCTGATAAATTGATTGGTTTGTTTAGTGAAAGAGGTTACAACAAATCCATGACCAAAAGAGTTATCCAGAACAGCAAGATACATAGAAGTGATAGGTCGACGCCATGGCTGCTCTCTGATATGCAAGACAGTTCATCTAAGTTAAATAGGGGCATATATAAAAGGAAACCTCAAATTATGTTCACTTACAGTAATAACATAAGAGGGGTCTGTGATGTAGTCCGAAAGAATTGGAATATTCTAACCACTGATGATAGAATTCATTCCATAGTATGGAAATATCCCTGTTTTGGCTTTAGAAGAAATAAAAATCTTAAAGACATTTTGTCTCATGAAAAGTAAATTGATATTAAACATTTCAAGGCCAATCCAGGTACTGTTCCATGTGGTTCATGTAAAGCTTGTGCTTATATTAATAGAAACACTAGCTTTGTTCATCCAGTTACTGGGAGGGTTTTTGAGTTTAAAGCCAGGGCTACATGTAGGACTACAGATTTAGTATATATGGCAGAGTGTGATCAGTGTGAAAGTTTTTATGTTGGAAAAACGAATTGCATGTTTAAGGTTAGGATTTTACAACATCTATCAGCTATTAGGAATGCTGATACTCATAATGCCCTCTATAGGCATATAGAGAAACATACACAGCACAGCTTCAGATTTAAAGCCATTGTTAATATCAGGTTGAACAGTAGAGGGGGTGATATTAAGAATATAACAAAGCTCAATGAGGCCAAGTGGATTGTTGAACTATTGGCCCATAGACCTCCAGGTCTCAATGAGATGATTCCAATGAAACCCGCCCTGAAAAATAGGCGGGTGTTTTATTGAATTTGATTGGCCATGCTTTGTTTTAAATTGTTACTACTTTGTTTGATGGTTATCTGAAGAAGGGTTACACCCGAAAGCGCTCATCTGTAATTGTTTTTACTGCTTACTGAAGTTGGATTTGTACAGTTTTTTCTACTTGACATTGGATTTTATTAAAACCTTTGGACATTCAGCAGTGTTCTGCAACGTTTTTTCTTCATATTACACACAAGTACTTAAATAAAATACAGTACATGTGGGATGGTGAATGTGTAGGTGTACATTTTGAATAATTATATGATTCATATGACATTATAAGACTTAATGCCAGGCTAAGAAGCAACGGCAGATAAAGTAATAGATGCACCTAGGAATTAATTTAGAAGTTTACAGACTAGTATCAGACATGTTGATATTACTGAATGGAGTGCAAATAGAATCGTAAACAGGAAAGTAGTAAGAACTGGAAATGTAAAAAAAAAATCTGTCAAAAGTTATAAAAGTCAAAAGCATTCATGTATTACAGTGAAGTCACTGTTTTAGCAGCTGGCCTTTTAATGAAAATTGGAGTTTTATATTCACAGATGACATTTATGGGGTAACCATTTAAAATGTCAGGACCAGCAATGCCGAGACCTGAAATGTGGAAAAGAAATGATTGAAAATCTGGACTTATATATACTGATTCCAAGCTTGCCTTTTCTTGGAATATTCCCTTTTCTCTGAAGTATGATCTTGGAGTTGGTATTACATATAAAAGCTCACAGGGAAGTTGACCCCCACATTGGAGGGTGCAGGAGGCTTAGCCCCATGCAAAAACTGAAGTTTAAAGTCAAAAAGCAATGTTTGATATTCACCCTTCACCTGTATTTTCTGCTTTTTTTTTCATTGTGTCTGGACTCCACATTGTGTGTCCTGACATTTCAGTTCGGGGCCCATTTATAGAGTTTCAACTTCCAAATTAAACATTGTGTATGTTTTAACACATGGATAGCAGACAGAGCAGAACTGAGTACCACATTGTCTGTTGGTCTCACTCCTGCCTTCTTATAGCATTAATGTATTTTTACAAGCATGTTGTGAACAAGCCTTAGCTTTGAGTTGTAAATAATTACTATTACTATTTTTGTGAATTGTAACTCACAAAATGCCTTACTTTTGATATGTAAACATGGGTGACCTTATGATTTTTTTTGCAGGGGGTGCAAACCTAGTGGTGCCCCCCCCACTCAGCCCCCTCCAATGCAGCCATTCCAGTGTCCCATTACTTGGTTATTTCTGCCCAGTTGCCATAAATACTGTTCAAAACTCTCTCAGTATGCATACCATTTTCTGCTTTACTTCTAAAATGATTACAAATATTTGGCTTTAATTTAAAACTTTTATTTCAAAATTTATAGCACAAACACTGATAGACAAAGCAATAGTCTCACAATGAAAACAGACTTAGCATTAAAACTTCTCTGCTTTTGAAACTCACATTCACTGAAACAGCATTGAAACCGACATTCAAAGAAAATGCATCTGGCCAGTGCTGGATTAAGTTTACCTTTGGGCTGTTTTCTAGTCATAGGTCCCATGCACACATTTTTAGGACCATGCAAAAGTTCTTTGATTCACCTTCCTGATTGTATTAAATTAGAACATACAATAATTAAATTATATCCCTGGTATAATACAGTGCCACTTGCTAGAGGATATTTTACATTTATAGTTTTGAACATTTTTCCAGTAAACAATGAAATAAAACTTATAAACCAATAATGACAAAACTCCCCAATTCAGAACATTTCAACCATAAAAGGCCATTCAAACTTCTGTCATTACAATCCACCAATATCAGTTAATATGCACAATCTCTACAGAAGTAAAAGTCATCTGAATAATTTATCATTAAAGAGATCTCGGTAACAAATGAAAAAGTTGCTGCTAGCAAACAACTTTATATTTTAGTGTTTCATCTACAAATTCAGTGCCTGCTGCTCTTGAAGAATAAATTGCCGAATTAACGAATATGGTAAGCTGGTAATACTGCAATAGGAGTGGATGACAAACTGAAAACTTAAAACACAACACAGTATTAGCAATCCATCTACATGCTGTTGGAGTAGAATCCTTCTCCATCAAAACACAAGTACAGTAGAGAGTCGATTATCTGAATGTCAATTATCCAAACCATCAATTATCCGAATGCAGTCTTCCAAAGTTTTTGAGTAGGAAAAATTATAAAGTCTGAATATGTAGACATTACACGTATTCACTTGTGCATGTTTTTTGAGCTTGTAGCCTGCTCATGTGTATAAAATATGCTTTATTGTCCACTGGAATCGCTGAATGGTTGAAAAGTATATTCCCTGCATGCAGAAAATAAAAGATTTTTAGAAGTTTTTTATCCTGTTCAATGTATGTTTGATCATCTGAACTACCCTAGGTTCCAATTAGTCGAATAATCAACTCTCTGCTGTATGCTCCTGTTGTGCTACTAACACCACTTTAAAATTTTGTACTACAATAGTGATACCATTTGCTAAGCAAAACAGTTGCACATAGGTTCATAGGTTCATAGGTTTATACTAGGCTATCTGCCCCAAGGCATTTATAAGCCTAGCCCGAATTTTTGTGGCTTACGCCACCCCTTGTATGAAAAAATACTGTACCTATTAGTTTGTTGTGCCTCTGTCCAGCAGTGACACAGAGATGATTCCCGGGGTAAACCTACGATCTCCCATCCACAGGTCAAGATTTCTCTTGAACAGAGCCAGCGAGGTGCTCTGCCTCACATGGACCGGGACTCTATTCCACAGCATAGGGAGTCTCTGAGTGATAAATCTATCCCTCCAGCATGTCCTATTTATATCCGTGCTAAGGTTTAAGTCGCTTGCTCTAGTGGTTTTGGTGGATTTGGATTTTTGAGGTGGAGCATGTCCATTAATTCCGGGTTGGACATGGCCTTGTATGTCAGGCACATGTCACCTCTGAGCAGATGGTATGCCACTGAATAGAGCTGGAGTTTCTTCAATCTGGCAGCATATGACAGATTTTGGAGTCCCTTTATCCTTTTGGTGAGAAACTTTTGGGGTCTCTCCAATTGCTGCAGATGTCGGGCAAGATACATCCCGAATGGGCAGACTTAGCATGAGCTCACAATTCCTTGAAAATGCACTTGAAACTAAATCCATTGAAAAATGTACCTGAAACTCATTTCCTTGAATAATGCAGCTTGGTAGTTGAGGTAGAGGATTCAGGCTCTTGTTTCCTGTAGCTAAGATACAGGCTTTGAGCCTAAGCAAATTACTAACCACCTGCTAACCCTGGCTAGAGCATTTCACTCTCTCATACACCTCAGCCTCTTAGTACACACACCCCTACCTCCCTCTTACACAAACACACACACACACACACACACCCTCTCAGCCTCCTAGTTGAAGAAATCTGGACAAAGCCTGTCATAATGGGGAGAACAAAGGCCTGAAACTAGGCACACAATTTAAATACTGCTCTTATAAACTTAGAAAGTTGCTAGAATAACATGATTTATGTTAGAATGCATTTTTCTGAAGGATATGAAGTCTGAAACTCAAATGCATGTCATTACTTAGTAACTTTAAACCTTAGATCAACCCAGTGATTTGTCAAAAAAAAGATAATTTTTATGTGGAACAGACCAAAAATATAAGGCAAAAATCTGCACATTCTGTGACAGTCTGTACAGCTGAGAGATATGACACACACACACACACACACACACACACACACACACACACACACACACACACACACACACACACACACTACCTCCCTCCCTCCCTCCCTCTTACACCCCCCATACCTCTCAACCTCTTACAGCAAGAAATCTCAAGAAAGCCACAAATAATGGGGAACAAAGGCCCAAAAAAGGAAACACCTTTTAAATATTGCTCTTACAAACTTAGAAAGTTGATAGAATAACAGGTTTTGCATTAGTATGAATTTTTCTGAAGGATATGAAGTCTAAAGCTTAAATGTCTGTCATTATTTTCTGACTTCAGTCCTCAGTGATTTGTCAGAAAAACACAATTTTATGAGAAACAGACCAGACACATGAAGCAAACATCTGGACAATTGAGAGGACACACACACACACACACACACACACACCGTTTAAACATTTAGACACACACCCCAATGTCCTATGCACACACCTTTTAAACACAGACACACACACCTTTTAAACACTTAGACACACACACATCCACCTTTTAAACATTTAGATACACACACACCCCTACGTCCTATGCACACAACTTTTAAACACTTGGACACACACACACACCCCTACGTTCTACGCACACACCTTTTAAGCACTTAGACACACACACACACACACACACACACACACACACACACACACACACACACACACACACACACACACACACACACACACACACACACACACACACACACACACACACACACACACACACACCTACCTTTCACTTTTCCATTCCTGGTCTGCAGTTGAAACATCTTCTGGAATTCATATTCCATAAACAATCGGTCTCACAGATGCAACAGATGTTTGTGACCTGCTTTCATCTTCTGCATCTGTACAGATGGACACAAACAGTGTTCTTAAAGAAGAATGCCCTTAAAAAAAAAAGAAATGTATTTTTTTTTTAATTAAAAGAAAATGAATCTCCTGGCCTGTGGCCCCCCTCCTAGCCAGAGGGGGCTCACTGCAGCCAGTGGGCTCTAGACGACTGCCTTGGTCGCCCAGTGCTGAATCTGTCTCTGATCCATGGGGTTACAAGTGCACCCCCTTACATCTGCCTGTGGGTGCCCATGTATGTAAACTACTTATTTTTAAATAATTAAGTTTGTTGTTGTTTGTCTTTTCGGCTTTTCCCGGTAAGGGGTCGCCACAGTGGAACTCTGGTCCGCTAATGATTGGCAGTATTTTTTTATGGTGCTGAGTTGCCAGCCCGACGCCCAACCTTCAGTGAAGGCACGCCCATTCATGCATGTCTTTCGGAGGCAATAGCAATGGATGTTGTTACAGAAAGAAATAAGAGGTACCTAAAAGTGCAACTGCTTATGTAGGAATGGTTTTCTTTGTGTTATTTTTTCCAAAGAGAACCAAGAGGTCAGCTTGAAAGTATGAAATATTTGTATGACTGTAATTCTCACTGACTTGTTATAAAGAATACATTTTTACAAAGTAGTGGAAAGATGTAAATAAGTATCCATAGCTTCCTTTAAAGGAAAACTCCACCTTAGAACTAAAAAAAAACATGTTTTCTTCATTGCATCTTTGTTTTCTGTGCTATTTTAATGTCTCACAATCACTCCAAGAGCTTTTTTACAGTGTTAATGTGTTTCCCCCAAAATGGCAGATGAAGGGGCCTGTCTTGGTAACATGATCTTATTTTTTTGCTTTTATTCCTTCTTCCCAGAATACATTTCAAGTCCTCTTTATATGAGACATAAGGAAGTGGTGTTTTCTCATGCCAGTAAGATAGAATGGCAGAACTGTGAGGCACTTTCATCTAAACACACCTTCTGTAACAGAGCTACTTCTATGTTTCCCATACTGAGCCTCAATTGTGTCTGTCAGAGATTGTTTTATGCTATAAATAGCTGTTAGCTACTTTCAGAAAAAGAAAGTAGGTAAATAGCAGGCTTTTTTAAAGAAAAAAATATATATACTAAATAAAAAATTGTACCAAAGGGCTTAAAGAATTTTTAACACTCTTAATGACGTCCTTATGGACAGCCCTGTTGGCTAGATTTTCTGAAAGTTTCTATATGTAAAACTATGACAATTTAAATACTATGAGAGACCAATGAGAACAAGTAGACACCAGGGTAAAAGAGATGATTAATACATAATACTGAATTTAAAATGGAGTATTTAAGTTTACTGGTTTCATTAGACTGGTTTGAGAAAGCTATAGTCCTAAGGAAACAAAAAAAAAATTGAATGAGGCATTTATGCTTATGAGAATGATACATCTTATAATATTTCTGCTAAAAGAATTTTACTTCTACAATCCAGAAATTTACTGTTTTGCAAATTCTACTATTTGTAATGCGACAAGAAGAAAAAATGACGTGGTTACTTTAAAACTTCCCTTTGAGAACAGTGGAAGTGATGTCACACAGTTCAGTAATCCCATGGAGCATGCAGGAAGGAACTGAAACAGCAGATTTTCCCCACATTCGAGTTTCCAGTTTTGAAATTGCAGAACTGCTACTTTATGCCTCAGTTCCATTTCTAGTACAGAAGAAAGTGAATTTCAAGCAAAAAAAACAAGGGTGGAGCAGGGGGAAATTTACTACAACACAGCAGAAGAGTAACAAGGAAGAAATTATAAAGAATGGACCCAATGTGAGTTTTAACACCAACATTTCCAGTTTCTTTGCTATAACATTAAATGAACACCATTTACAAGTGCTAGAATATGGTTTTAGCTTTATTCCTAGCTACTGAGCTGGCATTACTCGTAGCTTAATAGAAATTAAACTTTTTTCTAGGAAACTTAATTTGCAATATATTTTGAAAGACATTTGTATAAGTAGTGTGCTCAAAAAAAAACTTCTGTTTTTAACCCAGTATTACACTATACTATAAAGATACTTGAAACTTTTTGCGAAAATGAGATTAGACAAGCTTTGTCTGAAAGAGTGAATAAACCTTTTTTAACTTCAGCCCAGAGCAAATTAAAGCATTAAAAGAACTAAAATATAACAAAATGTTAAGAATTATGAAAGTTGATTTGGGGGGCTGGTAATTATGACTATAGTACAATATTATACTGAAGAAATGCTTAGCAATGTAGGAGAATATGCAGTGAACGATGAAAGTGAAGTATGGAAAAGTTATATCAGACAATGTCTTTATGAAATGGTACTTAATGTAGGCAAGGATATGGAACTGTATAACTTTCTTGTTATAGAACATCTTTTGTTACATATTGCTGAAGCAATAGGATTAAAACAAAGGAATTCCATATACATTCCTCCACCATTTACAAAAAAAGAGACCGGGTACTTAAAATGTCAATATTATACAGCTTGTATAAGTGAAGGACCTTATATTTTTTGTCACATTCTGCTTACATTTTGTGGACAAAAAATGGCTACACCTGTAATACCAAAGGTGTTGTATACATAACTCTTTAATCATGGTGTCCAAGCTTCTATGTTGGTATGACCACTAGAAGTTTGGGCAAAAGGATAGAACAACTTTGTCGCACTATTAAAACTAAAGACGCTAGACAAGCTCTTTATAGACACTCAGAGAAATGTTGACAATTCAAAACGTTCTTGTTTGCTGTGGTGAAATCATTTCCAGAAGACCAGAGGGGTGGCAACTATAAAAATGTTGTTGAAAGAAGAGAAACTTGTTGGCAAAATCTGCTAACAAAGCCCCTGGTCTAAATGGCCACATTAATATCAAATGCTTTCACAAGGAAAGCAGACTTGCTATCACTTAAAGGGTTAATACAACTGAAAATGTATCTTACATTTTTGTTTACTTGATTAATTGTTTTTACATTCTTATTGGATGGAATGGTTTTAACTTGGAGTATATAAAGATGGGTTTTGTATTTTTTTTTTTTTTTTTTTTTTTAACATTCTTAAAGTCGTAGGATGAAAGTGGATATTAAACTGAGAATATACTAGAAACATTGGTCTCTTCTGTCTTGCATGCAGGTGCTTTGCCTTTGTGTTGTGTGTGTGTGTGTGTGTGTGTGTGTGTGTATATATGTGTGTATGTATATAATATATGTATGTGTGGGGGGGTATATGTGAGTGTATAAAATGTATGTAGCATGTAGAATACTATATGTGGGATGCAGTACTCTGTTTACATGCATATGTCTGATTGTGTGCGCGTGCGTGCATTTAAACACAGTTAAGTACTTCTGCTTTCCTTTCCTCAATGTTTTCAATACAAAATAACATAGTAAATGTACTTTAGAGTTAGCAGTATATTATGGTTGCCATCAATGGTCACATTTCCTTTGTGAACTACAAAATGCTCATGCACTCTAACAATGTAAGGACTGACTCAAAGTCAGTGGGAATCCCTTATAATGGATCTGAGTGCACCAGATATGTCTCCCTTTCTGAATGGATGTCAGAAAAAAGCATAAAATAACTTTTTATGGAGATTATCAGTGCACCTAGTTGGTAGGGTTGCCACTTGTCTCTCTCTCTAGTTCTGTCGTGTGTGGGTGTGTGTGTTTGTGTGTGTGTGTGTGTGTGTGTGTGTGTGTGTGTGGGGGGGGGGGGCTTGAAAATAGTAAATGTGTTGATACTTTACAAGAAAAAATATTTTCTGACTTTCCTCTAAATGTCACAGAAATCTTTCATACTATGTTTACGTTATCTCAACATATAAACTGTTATAAATAACCAACATTTTAAAGCTTAGCATTTTCAGTACTGCTGCTGCTAATGTAAATTTGTCCGAAGAGGTGACAACTGACTTTAAACTCCTGGCTGATCTAAATGCTTTGCTTTGCTGTGAAAGGAGGGTGTTAAAAGAAAACTCCACCTTAGAACACAAACATATTTTTTCATTGCATCTTTGTTTTCAGAGATATTTTAATACCTGAAAATCACTCCATGCTTATTTTACAATATTTGTGTGTTTCCCTCAAAATGGCAGATGATGGGGCTTGCCTTGGTAATGTGGTTTTGTTTTCTTGTTTTCATTCCTTCTGCCCAGAATACAGTTCAAGTCCTCCTAATATTACTAATGCTAGACATAAGGAAGTGGTGGTGTTTTCTCATGCCATTGAGATTGAATGGCAGGATTGTGAGAAACACTG
>NC_056749.1:236556086-236606866 GCF_019279795.1 Protopterus annectens | reverse complement strand
TTATATATATATATATATGTGTGTGTATATGTATATATATATATGTATATGTATATGTGTATATATATATATATATGTATATATATATATATATATATATATATATATATATATATATATATATATATATATAAAACGGAGAACTAGATTATATGCTTGTGTATGTATTTCATGTCCTTTCAACAAAACCAAATTAAAATTGAAATTTTGTGTAACTTTTTGTCAACACAGACACACACACACACATTAGCATGTAGAATACTATATGTGGGATGCAGTACTGTGTTTTAATGCATGCCTGACTGTATGTCTGTATGTGTGCATTTAAACACAGGTACTTCTGATTTCCTTTTCTTAATGTTTTTAACGTAAAAACACATAATAAGCATACGTTAAAGTAAATTCAGTGGGCTACAAAATGCTCATGCACTCTAACTATGTAAGGACTGACCACAGACACCACGTACCTCCTTAGAAACCAATAGATAAAAAACACACAATCCGCCGGTCAGTACAGGATAGATGTATCCTCCAAATAAATCCCGCTCCAAAAAATATTTCGTACTGGATAATGGTTTAATATACAAACGAACACCAACAGCACAAAGCACAACAAGCTTAGATTAAGCTCGCTTTCGTCTCTGCATATGAGACTTCATCAGAATCAATAAAACCTTTAATTGATGCATTTAAATACTTCTTGATGTGAATTAAAAACCTTGGCAACAAATTGAAATAATTGGTGCTTCAATCCCAAACACTGTATCCCGCACAAAAAGAGTTATTTTAAACATACCAACACTATTAATAAATGCATTCATTAAAAAACATTCATAAAACAACTAGTACTCGATAAACAATAAATATATCAAGGTTACAGTATAAGAATAATAAAATATACTGAATATTAAAATGTTAAAATATGTAAGGTACTAAAGTATTAAATATTAAATTTTTAAATAAATAATAAATACATAAGTAATAGAACAAATACATAAGTCTTTGCTATAAGCCAGAGGGGGTCTGCAAGAGTCTTGGGACTAAAACCTAAAAACTAATATGTCGATACTCAGGTGGAAATTTATTTGGGATTTAATGCCATTAATTTTAATACTGGCTTAATAGAAATATGATCATTCATGCCCACATGGGAGCATGCGTCCAATCTAATCTGCCAAATTAATTCCCTATATTCAAGGAAAGTTTCCCAATCTCCACCCCTCTCCCCTAATTTCACTTCTTCCAAAACCCAGAACTTTATATTGGCATTCTTACATTTTAATGTATGTCTAAACAGGGCATTATTCTCATTCTATTTGTTAATGTCTCTCGTGTTCATATATCAGCGTTCTCGGATGTCTTTCAGTTTTCCCCACATAATAGGCCCAACATGTCGTACAATATGTGAAATATACTTCCCCCTTTGTGTAACAGCTTTGTAACCAAAGATCCTTTTCACCTGATAGGAATGGGCATTGTGCGCATCTACCGTACTTGTGGGTACCTGTCTTGGTTTGTGCCCCCCCCCTACATTTCAAGACCTTCTTTCTTTAAAAAATCTTTTTAAGGTTGTTATTCTTCCTGTAACCAAATCTAAGGGGTTGTTGAAAAATAGATGGTCTGCTGGCCATTCTCCTAAATATGTTCCAAACCTCATTGATGCCCTTTTGCAACCATCCTATGTCAGTATAATAGGTTAAAGTCAAACGGGGTAGTTCTGGACCAATCCCCATATCACCTTTGTCCACTAGTGAGTCCATACCAACTACTATCTCACTCCCAGTGGTTAAAATACTCTTTTCACCATTAAATGTTAAAAGTGGACAATATTTTAATTCACGTTTTTTTACTACTTCCTTTTTTATGGTCTTAATTAATTTGTTGGGATATCCTCTCTCTTTGAATAATTCTTGGACTACTTCCATCTCCTCCATAAATTCCTTAAAATCACTAGTCATTCTTGAAACTCTGATCATTTGACCCTTCACTACATTCTTTTTCAAAAATAGTGAATGGTCGCTCTGAAAATGGACGTATGAATTCGAAAAACAACTTTTCCTATAAATCCTAGACTTATAACTTCTATTGAATTTGTTCTTACTTATCTTAACATCCAAAGAATTTACTTCATCTTTAGTATGTTGAAAGGTAAACTGGAGAAATGTGGTAGTACTACTCAAGTATTCAATAAATTCACCTATCTGTGGGTCCGCACCATCCCAAACAATAAAAATATCATCCAAAAAACGAAAGTATTTAATAATATGTTGTTTAAAGGATGATTTGAACACATAATTGAGTTCCCAAAAAAGCATAATAATGTTGGCATAGATTGGGGCACAGGCTGAACCCATTGCCACCCCGTCCAGTTGGTGGTAAATTTCCCCCTGAAAATATATAAAATTGTTTTTCAAAACTAATTCCATATTTTCAAGGAGAAGTCTAAATTCATCACCATCAAGAATATTGCATTCTGCCAGCATCTGTTCAAACCATTCAAGGCCTTAGTGTGGGGTATAACGGAAAAAAGATCCTTGACATCTATTGTTACAAATGAGTAATCGTCTTGGTAAGGAATAGCATTAAACTTTTCTAAAAAGTCCCAAGAGTCTATTAAAATATGTGGGTAGCCCAGGTAGAAATATTTTATCTTGGTGTCCACATATATGGCTAAGGTTTGAGTTTTTGAGCCCTGAGATGTAACAATGGGCCTTAAAGGGGATTATCTACCTGTTTATGTATTGGGATTCTGAATATCTCAGGAATGGTCGGTTTTGGGACCCTCAAAAAATTATATAGATCCAAATCAATTAAACCTTGCATAAGGTTATCCTCCAGTATGAGATCTATTTTCCTGTAGCATATATTGATTTCATTCCTAGAGACAATCTGATATCTATCCCCCGTGTTCAAAATCTCCAACATCCTATTGGTGTAGTCCCATTGGTCCATAAGAACTACACCGTCCCCCTTATCGGGTTTCATAATTCTAAGTTTCTCATTACTTTGTAGCTGTTTAAGGATACACATTTCCTCAGTAGATAAATTATTGTGGACTTGTTTGGCTTTTCTATTGTTAAAACCTTCCCTTACCATATTAAGGGTACACACCTCAAAGTTAAAAACATCCTGTTGGAGGGGGGGGGGGTTAAATGTACTCCTTTTTAATACTCTTTTCTCTCTCAAGTGTCGGTCTTGGAATAAAATCCCTAAATTAAGCTTTCTTACAAATAATTTAATGTCAAGTATAATCTCATCAACCTTGGGCTTCCTTGTAGGTGTAAAAGTAAATCCCTTTGTGAAAAGACCAAAAAATGTTGGGGTAATCTCCACGTCTATGTAATTATAAATATTAAAGTTATTCTGGGAATGTATGGAACATTTACCCGTGCCCAAATAATCCAAAACAATGTCATTACTACCACTATTTAAATCATCTAGATCTCCAAATGTTGTATTCTGAACAACTTCAAAATCCTGAACGACATCAGAATTCAACTGAGTACCACTTTGGAACACAAATTGTACATAACCTAAGTAGTTGCCTTCTAGCTGGCATGTCAGTATCTTACCCTCACTTGCTTTCTCTGATAATTCCCCGTCACCTCCGCATATGAGTGCTGACAGTTCTGGTTCCTGATCCTTTCGGACCTCCGGGACCCCTGCCCTTCCCCTAAAGGGTCAATGGGGTCCCTAATGTCATTACTTCCAACTTCGTTGTAACCTGTATTGTAGTTACTGTAAAAGGAATCCGTTTCCTGATACCTAGGTTCTTGTACATAATTAAAACGGTAATCCCTCCTATTGGACTGTTCAAATGGGGCATGTGAAGGGTATTTATTATACTTCCTTCTATCAGTGCTTACATATGCTCTCCCTTTCCTATAGTCTAGCATATCACATTCAATTTTACCCAATTTCCTTTTATAATTTTTTAAAACATCAATATCAACATCCTGAATTACCTTACAGTGCATATTTTTGTATTCTGTAATAGTAAATAATAAATCATTACTAATTTCATGGTATAACCGGTCAATATGAACTTTACAATCACCCATTGCTTTAGTGTTACTTACTATCATAGCTTTCAAAATGACAAGACCACAATCGTTCAATAAATCAGAAATTATTTTGAAAAGTTCATCGTTCCCGTAAACATTATTAGGGAATTTATTTAATCTACGTCCCTTAGGAACAATCTTTCGTTCACCACATTGCGCTAGATACCAGTTATCTAAAGATAAATTCCGGTACCTGTTCAATTCGTGTTGGAAAGTTTTACACTTGTCCTTAAAGCATACATTCCCTGTTGGTATTCTCTCAGCCTCGTCGACAACCGAAGAAAAAGACTTATCCAACCAGTCAGTAAATTTTAATGTTGTTGTATCCATCCATCCAATGTAAGGACTGACTCAGAGTTTGTGGGAATCTCTTACCATGGATCTCCATGTACCAGATATGTACCCCCCTTTGGAAGGATGTCACAAAAAAGCATAAAAGACCTTTTCAGGAACATTATCATTGCACCTAGTTGACAGAGTTGTCACTTGTCTCTCTTTCTGTAGTTCCTCCCTGTGTGTATATGTGTGTGTGTGTGTGTGTGTGTGTGTGTGTGTGTGTGTTTTATATATATATATATATATATATATATATATATATATATATATATATATGTATATATATATATGTGTGTGTGTGGAGGGTTTAAAAATGGTAAATGTGTTGGTTGTTTTACAAGAAAAATATTTTCTGACTTTTCTCTAAATGTCACAGAAATCTTTGATACTACATTTAAGTTATTGTAACATATAAACTATTATAAATAACATTTAAAGCTTAGCATTTCAATACCATGTTGCTGCTTAGGTAAATTTGTCAGAAGAGTTGACAGTTGCCTTTAAACCCCTCCCTGACTGATCTAATTGCTTTGTTTTGCTGTGAAAGGGGAGAGTGCTATGTTATCCTCCTTTCTGCAGTAAAAACAGTGGAAAACAGGTCCACAGCTTTCTGTCTTTTTTATATCATTTGCTGTGTTCTTGACATTTGTAGGATTAATTGCGCATCTAAGACTGACAGCAGTACCTTACAGGGTAAACTATAGATTTAACTCTATGATATGTCATGCTGGTGGAGATGAATTCCTCTGCAAATTATGTGAGAAGTTAAGGTTAAAAAAAAGTAGGTGGGCTTTCCCTTCCTTTGACTCCAATGCAAGGAAATAAAAGCTTTAAAAGGTACAAACAAGTTTCTTGTACCTACACAATGCTGGAACTATTCTCTAGGGAGAAAAGAAACCTAAAGATTTAGTTGAACTGTAGGAGAGGGTGGAGTTTTCCTTTAAGTTCTCCTACTCTCCAATAAAAACAGTGGAAAACAGTTCTGCAGCTTTCTTTTTTTTTTTTTTATATCAGCTGCTGTGTTCCTGACATAAGCAGGATTAATTGCCCGTCTAAGACCTACAGTAGTATCTGAAAGGATAAACTACATATTTTACTGTGTCTGTGATATGTCATGCAGGTGGAGACGAATTCTTCTGCTATGAGAAGTTACGCTAAATACGCTAAAAAAAAAAAGTTAGGTGGGCTTTCCCTTCGATTCCAAGGCAAGGAAATCAAAGTTTTAGAAAGTACAAACAGGTTTTTTCTGGTACCTATATAATGCTGGAACCATAATGTAGGGAAAAAAAGAAACCAAAGGATTGAGTTAAACTTTGAGCGGTTGGGGTTTTCCTTTAAATTAACAACAGTGGAGAGTTAGAGCTGGATCGTAGTTCAGGGAGGCCCTACCATTTCCATTCTTTTTAACACTCTGTACTGTTACCTGCTTGACTACACATTTTGTTTGTCAGTACTTCATTGGTTGTTTTTGTCTATTTTTCAGTCAATAAGCAGAAAAAATGTGTTGCTCTTGACATTGTAAGAAAATTTTAACAAGGGACTTCTGCTGACATGTCAGTCATTTTCAACAAAGCTCATTTGAATGGGATTAGCTGGATGAAAAGTTTTTTCTTTGTTGCTTTACACCTTTTATTGAGGTACATTGGCTTCAGTGTTGGATAGATTAAAGGTGTGTAACAGAGCTCTTCCTTGGTCAGAAGGAAATTTACCTCTACAAAAAAACACTTATAGTTTCATAGGTTGTTGCTAGGCTATCGGCCCTAGGGCTTATACAAGCCTCACCATAACAGTTCCCTGGTTATTTCTTTCCTGGACCCCTGTCTAGCAGGGCAACTGACGTGATCCCCAGGGTTAATTTCCTATCTCCCATCCAATCGTCAAGGTTCCTTTTGAAGTGGGCCAAAGAGGCTCTCTGCTTGATATGTATAGGCAGGGTTCATAGTACGTTATCGAAAGAAAACGTAATTGAATGCTCAGAACTTTGAAATGGCCGAATATTGAAACTTTTATTGAGGGGGCTGCACCCCCCCCCCCCGCTAAATATATATATTCCAACTCCGAGATTGCACTACAGTGAGGAAAGGGCAAATATCCCAGTCTTCACTTTACTGCGATCCCACAATGCAATCTTCAAAATGTCTCCGTTTTGAAGTTCTGAGAGTTTGATTACGTTATCTGAAAGATGACGTAATAGGAACCCGTATAGGGAGCCTGTTCCAGAGTCTGGAGAGTCTTTGGGTAAGGAACCTATCCCTCCAGCATGCTTTGTTCATTGTGATGACAAGGTTTAGATCCCTGGAGCATGTGGCTCTGAGGGATTGGGATTTCTCTGTGTAGCATGTCCAACAGCTCTAGGTTTGACATGGTCTTGTATGTTGAGCAGAGATCGTCTCTGAGTAGACAATGTGTGACAGAGTATAGCTGGGAGTTTTTTTGGACAGTCAGCATAGGGCATCTGCTTTAGGCCTGTGATTCTTTTAGTGAGGTATTTCTGTGGCCTTTCCAGTGGTTGTAGATGTCTTGAGAGGTACGTACCAAACTGGGTGTTGTATTCTATAATGGGTCTAATGAGGGATGAGTACAGTGGATAATGACTTCCTTTTTCTGTATGAAAAGTCCTTAGTGATGAGGTGTGCCACATAGGATTTCCTCACTGTTGTGGCGATGTGGTTATCGAAGGCAAGACCACTGTCCATCTGGGTCCCTAAGTCTCATCACACTTTTGGTGTTTAGTGTACTGCCACCTATATGGTAATTCGGGTTCACTACATAAGACCAAAAACCGGCGCTCATAATCCCAAGACCAGATACCCGAAAGACGAGAAGCGCGAATTTCAAAATCCCGAGGTTCAGAGATGTTGAAGTAGCGCTTCTGGTGTTACGGTTTGTGAATGGATAGGTGGAAGGCTAGGTAAGTATCTATGTCTGAGTGTGTTGTTTAGGGGCTTTTGTGTATGTAAGTGTGTGTTCTGACTGTGGTGTGTGTGTGTGTGTGTGTGTGTGTGTGTGTGTGTGTGTGTGTGTGTGTGTGTGTGTGTGTGTGTGTGTGTGTGTGTGTGTGTGTGTGTGAGAGGAATGCAGGTGTGTGGTGATGTTTTCGTGTGTTTGTGTAGTGCGACCTTGGAGTTGGAATATTTAAGTAGGGGGTATGTGAGGGGTGCTGGGGGGCTTTCCCCCTGCTTGTATGTAGTGTAGGTTAGTGTGTTTGTCTTTTGGGTGAAGGTGTGTGGTGTGGGTTTAGTGTAGTGTTCAGGATTTTAAATTTCGCTCTTCTGGTCTTCTCGTCTTTCGGGTATCTGGTCTCGGGATTATGGGTGTCGGCATTATGGGTTTTTGGTCTTATGTAGTGAACCTGGTAATTCACGGGTACATGCTTTTTCCCAAAGGGGATAACTATACATTTCTTGGCATTGAGCTTGAGCCCATGGCTCTGGCTTTGTAGAATATCCACATAATTTGGGGATTCAATAATGGCTTCCAGTTTGCAGTCATCTGCGAACTTTGTTAGCAAGAGTCCCTTAGTGTTGGCCTGCACTTCAGAGAAGTAGATGCCAAACAAGAGCAGTCCCAGGACTGAACGTTGAGGTACTCCACTTATCACTTGTCTGGAGCTGGATTTGGAGTTGGCTACTTTTACAGTGTGGGTTCTGTCAATAAACCAGTTGGCAACCCATCGAGTGATATAGGGATTAATGTCGAGCTTATCTATGATTCCAGAGTGGGGGATGGTGTTGAAGGCCTTGGTGAGGTCCATATAGGCTGTGGGGACTGCCTTACCCTCGTCCACAGCTCTGGAGACTGATTCAAAGAAGTCAGTCAGGTTCAGGAGACAAGATTGGTCCTTCACAAACCCAAACTGGGTGAGGACCAGTGTTTGAAGGTTGCCAATATCTTTTGTTTATAAGTTCCATTGCCTTGCAGATCAGGCTCGTCAGACTGATTGGGCAGTAGTTCCCAGGATCCAAGGTGGATCCCCCTTGTGGAGTGGGATAACTGTAGCTGTGCACCACTCAGTGGGCACAAAACCTGAGGTGAGGTTATGATTAAACATGACAGGTGAGGTGCCAGTTCATTTTGTAGTTCATGTAGTACACAGCCCGGGGTGTCATCTGGTCCCATAGATGCTGTATTCCTAGCTTTGGAGAGTTGTTTTTACCTGTGTGGCCATTATTACCAGAATATGGCAATCTTTCAGTATTGAGATGGGACCTTTAGGGGGTGAAGTTGGCACTGAATCGATCTGCCAGGATATTGGCAATATCCTTGGGATCAGCATATTTAATGCCATTCTCTTGTAGCTCAGAGCAGATCTGAGAACTGCCATTTAGATTCTTGACATAGCTATAGAATGCCTTGTGGTTGTCTTTGGAATCTTTGGCAATTTTATTTTCATAACTAGCTTTGGAGGATTTTATGAGGGATCTCAGCTTCTTACTGAGGCTGGTAAGGGAGTTTTTTGCATCCTGGTATTTTCTGCTTTTCTGCAACAGTTTCTTCCTTTTGTTGTAAAGTTTGTTTATGGCAGAGGACCACCAGATTGGCTTCCTTTTACTTTTTTACTTTTCCTGGGATTCAGGGAGATTCTTGCTGCCAGAGCTAATTGCTTAATATGAGTCTATTAATTAGACTGATGGTGAGAATCTCTGATTCAGAGACTGGTAAAGCTGCACCAACTGGCCTTGTGTTGTGGTGCAGAGGGTAAAGCTTTTACTGTGCCCTATGTGACCCTGGTTTGACTATGGTGAAAGGCATTAGGAGGACCAGATGTAGGGAGGATGAGAGTGCACAAAAGACCCCCAGCATGCATATTCTGTAAAGAGGAAGAAGCTGATGAGGCTTATTGCTATAGCAGCTCTGACAGACAAAGCAAGCTTAGCTGTTTGTGTGGTATACTGCATAGTTAGGTGGTTGCTCATGCATGAACCTTTGTGGACAGCAGTTAGAGTTTGCAAGGCTGCAACTGAGTGGGAGGGGGTTAGGGCACACTTCATGGTAGCAGTATGTTGCTGCACCAACATCCTCTGTCCTCACCAACTCCCGGACATGGGTCTGGTTAACGTCATTGGAGGCTAAGGTGGGTCTGATAGACCTTTTAAACGAGGGGAGGAACTGATGGTCAGCTACAGGGAGGGCGAATCAGAAAGGTAAATTTGCTTAATTTCTTCAAGTGTTTTGGGTTTCTAATACAATAATGGGAATGGACCCTGTTACTAAGTGAATAGATTTCATGAAATTAGTATCGTTTTAGTCTTTCTTGTTAGCTAAGCATGTTCTTCTTAGCACCTGCAATGTGTCCAGAATTGCCTCCTCCTGTAATTCATACAGGTTTACATGTACTTGTATATTTAAGTATGATTGTAATTTTTCTTTTTTTATTTTGTTTTTTTAGGCTTGTTGCTCCTACTACAATTGGAACTGTGTCATTTCTCTTGTTTTGGCTTGCAAATTCCTGGTATTTTATGACTTTGTGTCTCTATATACATAAGAGACTATAATCAGTGGCTGTAGCAATTTCAATGATCAATGTTACTTTTCTCTTTTTTCATGGACTACTATATCTGGTTTTCTTGCATGTATTTTGAACTGTGGTAATGATTAATCCCACATGATATAAACATCATTCGCTATAATGCTTTGTGGTTCATGTTTCCAACACTTCTCAGTTAACCTATATTATAGGGTTTGCACCATCCCCATTGCTGCAATTTTGCCACATTATTGTGCCTTTCAGTATACAGGCCTTCTGCCATGAGTGTATCACACTCGGCAACAAGATGTGCGACTGTTTCCAGTTTTTTGTTTTGCAGAACTTGCATTCATCTGTTTCTCCAGTGTTTTCAATTGACTTTTCAAAGCAGTGTGTAAGCAATCCACTGTCCTTGGTTGGCATTATTAATCTTTCATCTTTTGATTTCAATTCACCAATCCTTAATCATTTCTGTGTGAAATTTTGCTGAAGGAGATCTCTGCACTTGCCACACTATATTTTGTGGATTTTCCATGTTTTTTCTTCTCATCTGATCCTTTTCCTTACATTCTTTTTTTTTGGTATATTCAATTGCGGTCTGATTTTTGTCTACTTCTGGTTTGATTTCCATTTCTGCTTTATTCTAAAATGCTTCTACTGAACTAACCAAAGATGTCATCTTAGATTTCTTCTCCTACTGTTACAAAATATGTTTAATTGGATGGGGTCAGCAGATAGGTATACAGTCCATGATTGTATACCTGGATATGTAGGCAATTTTGAGGAAGCCCATACCTCCTTCAGAGGGAAGAATATACAATATTGGTATACACTGATGTTTTTATATCATCTGATAAACATGAAGCATTTTTCTTTTTTTCTTGCCCCACTGATTTAGTACTTTTTGGGGCCACCTTTATTCCTAGATGTCAAGACAATTTTCAATATTAGTTTGTCTTCTGAAGTATTCCTTAATGAAATCTTTTCTCACTTGTTCATGTTTTATTGCCAACCCTTTATTTATTCTGAAATATTTATACATGCCCTACTGCTCTGTAGATCATATTTCAGTCATATGTTGAAGTTTCTGTAGATCATATTTCAGTCATATGTTGAAGTTTCTGTAGATCATATTTCAGTCATATGTTGATATTTTCTTGGTGCTACATCTTTCTTTTTTTAACACTTGCTTTTGCACTTTTATCAAGATCAAATGTCATTTTTATATCATCTGAAAAAGTTGTAACTATTTGTAGTTGTGCTTTCAACTCCTCATCTGATGAGCTATACAATTTCACCTAATACGCAGCTAATTGCCATATCTCGGATTCAAACACTGAGCTGTGTCAGACCAGCCCATTGTAGTGCTCTCCCTACCAAACCATGCATCTCAGTAGCTTAGATACCTCCCAGCACACACGAAAACAGCTCCCCGTCCACACATGCACCGACATTCTGCTCCCTCCCCCCACCACACTCACATTAACAGAACTACTCACTTATGCATCTTGCACACAGGCTAACGCACACACTTCCAGAGATAGCTTTGCCATACATACCTCCTGCATCATGACCATCCAAATATTCTCACACACATATCTATGCAACTGCCCTCATGTCCCTTCAGATGTGGCTTCACAATACTTGCCTGTAGTACCTGTTTGAGATGTGAGCATTCCATATGGGTGAATGAGTGAATGCTGTCAAAAGATAGTATTCAGTTTTTCTTCCAAGTTAAAAAACTAGATTAATTCTCTGAATCACCCTGCATCTTTATTCTGGTGTGACTACCAGTTCCAGGTAAAGGTACATGGATAATTCATATTAGCTGTTTCTCTAGACTGGCACATTTGCTTGTGGCTTCACCAGCAAGACAGTTGTCTTTACTGCTCTATGCTGCTACTAAATATAGCAATGTAATTTCTGAACAATTAGAAATAAAGAAAATGTAATGTCTGGTATTGTTGCCTAACAATAATACTCCAATTATTGATCAAAAAGTCAAACTTTTTAACAAGAGACAGGGTAAAAAATATGAGCAAAAATCAGGGATATTATGCAAAATCAGGGATAGTTGAGACCTATGTACATAAACCCACCAATATTCTTGCTAACAGTATCAAAGTTCCAGTAACTAAATAATATTAAAAGATGTCCTAAATACAGTCAAGCTTCTATCCTCTTCATTATAATTTCATCCCACTGATCTTCCAAACTTCCTACCAAAAAAAAATCCCTAAAATTATAATAGCCTAAATATTAATTAATTTAACAATATACCCTGAACTCGTACATTTCTCTTTGTTTATACGAAATTTTGTACTCACCAAAGTCCTGTCTAGCTCTTGTACCAATTTGACCATCCATAACTTACTTATACTTATTTGTTGCAAGAAATATTACATATCAATGTAAGCCGGTATCCCTGGAAACACAACTCTCCTCCTTGAATTCTTATCTTGTATATTTTAACTATTAACAGTTTTGTAAATTGCTGCATTAATGATTAAACAAAACAATACTCCACTTAAAGGACATACCTCTCACATTCCATTATCTATATCTTGTCTCCCAGCAATGTTTTTTTTTAAACAATTTAGTGCATGAATTCTCGTACATTTTTCTTAATAAAGAAATCCCACAACAAAACCATATTTTCTTAATGTTTATATCTTTCAAATTCTCAGATGCCTTAGCCATATCACATGCATCAATCGTAACATCTTGTTTGTTCAAAATATCATCCAATTCAGAACTTCTTTAACAGTAGTCAACATTTATTTTACCCGTTTTCCTGGTACATCATATACCTCTCCTTACCAAACATTTTCTATTCCTGTCATGACTCTCGCCTGTAATATTTTGTTTGGTAACTTATAATCAATGTTGTATAATGAAATAGGCTTCTACTTTCCTATCGGCTCCTTATATCCCTTTTCCATATAAATGTTATTAAAGTTTAGAACATCTTTTTACTTAACACCATTCATTCAATACCTGTACCAACATCATTTTCTCATCTTCCTTTTAAAACCATGCCCTATCTTTTCTAATCTTGGAATACTAACTACTTTTGCTAAACACAACACAGATTGTAATTCTTTGCATACTTTTCTACCTGACTCCTAAAACCGGTACTAATCTTTTTAACCTTCCACTGCCCTTTTTTCCTTACTTCATCTCAGTGTGACTCGCCTGCACTGGCCTAGTAATCAAGGATCCTTTCCTCACCATTAGCACCAGTGAGGGACGTGCACATTGGGATGATGACAAGTACACACACACAGTAAAGTACAATTTCCCTTAAGAGCACACAGAGATCACAGTCAGTCTGGGGCTGGTTTCTCCCTCTCTCTCCAGATCCCCAGTAAGACTCCCCACTGGCACAGCTATTGGGTTAAGATCTCAGCTGAGTGGTCAAGCCAAAACCTCCAGCACCCTTCTGTCCCAACCAGTGCTTCATGTCCCTGCCCAAGTAGCGTACACACACGCGCACACACACACACTTTTTGAGATTTGATTTATATACAAGCACACAAACAAACATTCCTGGGGAAGGCTGACACAGGTTTGCTAGCTATGCCCCCTTCTACCCAGATTATAAGGTAATACCAGCTACCACCAGCCACTCTTTATCAGCTACTATAAGGCCCTTCAAAACATGGGCGCCGGAACCATAGAGCGAGGGGGAAGGGGTGCCCCCCCCCACTTTTGAGGAAATGGTACATTCCCAAATGCATTCCATTTCCCGACATTTTTAATTTAAACTTTCAGCTGACATGATCAGGTTGATGCCGTTTGTTCCAGGAGCTGATGAGCAGAGCTGCCGTTCTTTCAGCTGACGTCATCAGGTTGATGCCGTTCATTCCAGAAGCTGATGAGCAGAGCTTTGTATCCAGCAGCTGCCATTCGTTTTGTATCCGGGACAGAGCAGAGCTGCTGCAATGTGGTGTGAGCTGCTGTTCGTTTTGTATCTAGGAGCTGATGGACAGAGCTGCTGCCAGCTGTTCATTTTGTATCCAGGACAGAGCTGCCGTAATGTTACTGTAAGTTGGAACAGGGTGTGTGTTGTGTGTGTATGCATGCACATGAATTAGTGCTAATATCTGTGAGTAAGTGCTTATGAGTTCATCTATCTACATGTCTGTGTGTGTGTCTGTGTGTGTGAGAGAGACAGGCTATTAAAAGTTAACTGTGCTACACATCATACAGCTGAAATAGAGACCATCATTTGTATAGGCTAGACAAGAAAAGAGCATATGGACTTCACACGGGCCATGATCAGACGTCAGGACTGAACTGTAAACTTCTATCTGTGGGGTGAAATCTTAATCACTGAGTAACTTTATTGCATGACAGCATAGTTTTTTGTCCAGCCTTTTAGCAACATAACTGATGGCCCTTCGTATTTATTGACTTTTTTTTAAATTTGCTAACCAGATAGCCCCCAAGGCACATGTGCCTGCTTTCGTGGATGACCCAAATTACTATCAAGCATGAAAGCAATAAAGGAGAGAGAGATGGGGAAAGAAAGATACTTGGTAGTAAAATAACTAGACTGGAAAGCTTAATGAAAATGAAGCACATTCAGGGCTCTTCAGAGTCCTGTAAGGCAAGGGAAGAAAAAAAGGAATGGATTTTGTCATTTCTTGCTGAATATATTGGTGAAACCCATATCAAATACCAGAAACTGCTCTTGGCAATTTGTTAGCAAAAGCTCTTTGATGCATTGTTATTATTGTGTTCCTGGCTCAACCACCTCTGTATAACAAGATAGCTGGATCAAATAAGCGCTCTTTAATGCTCATATATTTAAAAAAAAAAAAAAAGACTGTATTGGCAGTTCATCTAAGTGGAATGGGACAAAGGACCCAACCTATCAGTATGAAACTTGGATGATACAATGTTTTTTCACTTTTAACCCCAGGTTCAGATGTCATGCCTGGAGCTAAGATTTCAAGGATAGATCAATGTCGGGGCTAACAAACAGGCCAGGCCAAATGAAGACATAGAGCTCGCGGATGTAAAAATCATATCACTGTAGCCGGCCACTGAAGCTCTACTTCATGAATTCTTTACAGAGCTAGGCCCCAGTGGTCCCAAAGACATTTAAGGTTTTCTTTGTTGACAAGTTGGAAGATGTCAGTAAGAAACACATTCACTAAAAAATGTTCTCTCTACTTTTTGCCCACCTTAGAGGACAATATTCAGAATGTCCTTGTATAGCAAACAGATCTCTACACTAGAATAACGTTAGACTGTAGACATGATCATAAACCCTGTACCTTGAGTACAGGTAACAGCCTAAAGTCCCTACCCACCACCACTTGTGAAAGCTTTCCAGATTTATGCCTCATATATTTGTTCTATTCCTCATAAAATCTTTGGTTTTCAGCATTTTTGTGGCAAATCAGTGAAAGGAATTCACTAAATAATGACAGGTACTTGAATTTCAGACTTCATATTTTTCAGAAAATAAATGGTAACACAAAACCTTTTATTCTAGCAATTTTCTAAGCTTATAAGATCAGTATTTGAAAATTATCCATATATTTGGCACTATATTCTCCCATTATTGGCTTTGTCCAGATTTTTTTTGCTAAGAGGTTGAGAGCTATGGAGAGAAGTGATAACTGATTTCTTTTTTTCCCCCCATTATTGGCTTTGTCCAGGTTTTTTGTGCTAAGAGGTTGAGAGCTATGATAAGTGAGAACTGAATTCAATAAATAGCCATTTAGGTTTCAGTCTTCCTCTCTTTTAGGAAACTGCTGATTTGGTGTTACTGGTATGTTGATCTGACTGTAGTGCACAGGGTCCTGTGTTCAAGACCTGGCAGTGAAACGCATGGTGGCAACACATTTCATTCTAGCAACTTTCCAAAATTATGCAAGCAGTGTTTAAAATGTGTCCCTGGTTTTTGGGCTTTTGTCCCCCCCCCAATACATTTTGGCTTTTTCCAGATTTCTTGTGCTGCAAAGCTGAAAGATTTAATTTAGTGTCAAGTGGATTTTACAAGGAGCTGAGAGCTTCAAGGGAAGAGAAGTTCAGTGCTACGTATTCTAAGCTGTTTGCATTGTTATAGCACAACAGTTAGTACACTTGCTTTTGATGCAGAAGGCTGTGGGTTCTCCTCCCACAGTATGCAGATAGATCACTAATACTGTACTGTGTTATACTTTTAAAGGGAATGGATGCTGCAGTCTTATGAATGTCCTCCTTTGGAGGAGTTCTCTAGTAACTGTTTCTGTTATCAGTTTGCCATCCATTTTTCCATTGAAAAATTACTAGCATGTCATTTTTTAATGTAGCATAGGCAATTTATTATTCAAGGGTGACAGCCACTTTATTTGTAGATAAAATAATGAAATATAAAGTTGTTTGCTAGCAGCAACCTCTTCATTAGTTACAGATCCCTTTAATGTGGAATTATTTAGATGACTTCTGCAGAGATTTTGCATATTTACTAATATTGGTGGATTGTAATGACAAAACTTTAAGTGGCCTTTTATGGTTGAAATTTTCTGAAATGGGTAGTTTTGTCATTATTAGTTCATACATTTTGTCTCATTGCTTACTAGAAGACTGTTCAAAACTACAAATGTAAAATGCATTCTAACAACTGGTGCTATATTATACAAGGAATATAATTTAACACAATCGGGAAGGTGAATCAAAGAATGAATACATGTATGCATGGCCCTAAAAATGTGTTTGAAAACAGCCCAGAGGAAAGTTTGAAAGGCTCAAAATCATGGGCAAATTTTAAGCTTTACTCTTCTTTATAAAGCAATGGATGAAGGTAAAACAAATTCATACCACATTACCTTGACCTGGCCAAGCCTTTTAACACAATCCCCTACTCGGGTGTAGTACAAAAGATGAATAATGTAGGAGCAAACACTTGCTGGATTGCCAACTTGCTCACAGGATGCAAGAAATCAAAATAGGGGAAGAGACCAGTCACCAATGGAGTCCCCCCAGGATTTGGTGCTGAGACTTTGTTTGGCATATACATTTCAAAAGTATAAGGAAATGCCAAAGGGCTTTGGCCGGCTAAGTTTGAGATGACTGCAAGCTAGGGGCAGTTACTGAATCCCTAAATGACTTAACCATCATGCAGGAAGGTTTGTCCCAAATAATAACTGGTGCCAAAATCAAGACAGTGCCCTTTGAGAACTAACCCAATTATTTGGTGTTTGGGAACTTGTGTGTACAGTGACCTAACTTTTGACTAACGTGCCCAGAGTCGTAAGAAAGCCTTTGTATATTGCTCAGCTTATAAATTGTGACTAGATCTGAAGATGTTGTCCCACTCTACAAAGCTCTCATTAGGTCAATAATTTTGTATAATGCCCACTTCGGCATGTATCTGTCCAGCCCCATGCAACAATTGGTACACCTTCAGAGATACTTTACTAAAAGGATACAAGTCCTAAACAATAGGTCCTGCATGGACCACCTCAAAGATTACTATACTCAGAATCCTAGAGTGCTTAGAGGTGACATGTCCTTGCATACAAGGCATCCTCTGACCTAATACAAATGGACCTACTGAACATCAGCAAGCCAAGTGGCATCAGGAATACTCAGTCCAGGTATCTAAACTGAATGTTGTGGAGAGATGGATATATATCACAGAAGCTACCACTGTTCCAGGCAGACACTCCATAAAAATAAAACAAAGTTCATCCGTCCATATTCAAATGCAACTTGGATCTAAGGATGGGTAATAGAAAATGTACTCCAGGATTGCCCCTCATGCCACTAATGGACACAGACAGTTCTTAAATGCTGCATCCCTTACATGGGTCCCCAGAAATTATTTATGGTATGATCACAGTTATTCTCACTAGGGCTAATATACAATTATCAGCCATAATAATAAGACCAATTAGAAAATGTTATTTCAAGCACCAAAAGGGAATTGGCTAAGCTTAAAATGTCCTCCAAGTGAAACCTATGTTGTGGTTGTCAATATTTAAAAAAAAATGCCCTTTTTAGATCACTAAATGCCACTCTCACCCTCTGCCCCCCCCCCCCCCAGTCTTCAACAGCTTCTGGCACCTATGCTTCACAAAGGGTGACCAATTCTAGTGTGTAATATTATCCAAATAGTAAGTGTGACCAAAACTTTTAAGGCTATTTAGGAGAGGTCTATACAGTGTCACCATATACACATGCAAGTACTCTAAGAACTTAAATATCTATAAAACTATCCACAATTAAAAGATTTAAATATATTTAATAATAAATAATAAAAACACAAAACAATACTCAATAACTCAACACAGTTCAGAATCACAGGAAATACTTTTAAAACAACATTGCAGGACAGTCTCAAATAAATACAGAAAGCATCTAAACTAATCTTTACTGTATTCCTGTCTATAGCTAACATATACTATGCCCTAAATGACTTGCTTACAGAGCAAGACAATTGCTGATGAGAGGATGTTGTCAGATCCAACGACAAATAAAAATGCACAGACTCGCTCTCTGAGATAGTTCTTAAATTACTATCAAACATTACTGCTGGGTTATCTCGGATTACATCATTCTTTGTCATCTCTGCCTTCAGATCACAGGCTAACAGAAACTTAAAAATTTAGCATCTCTGTGTCAAAAATAATTAGCTCTCAGAAGTTTGCCTGGAACTGGAAGTCATAAAACAGTTAGACACTTTTACCTTTGAAACCTGTAATTATTTCTGTTTCCAGATAATAGAAAAAACTCCTAGCTCTAGACATCCTGTCTGTCTGCATTAATTAACTTTATAGTACAGTCATAAACCATTTCAACTTATTTTTTTAGAATTTTGCAAGTTAACTCTGTATGTTCCAACTTCTACCATGAAAACATAATTTGCACAAGCATATAGTTTATACACATTTCTGCTCTTTTCCAGTAGGGTACACTGTGGTTACATTCTTGAAGCTCAGCACATAACATATATTTTAACACACACTTCTGCACCAGCAGTTTAATACACACATGACATATAGTTCTCTTACATTTGCAAGACTAGCCTATGGTTCATATTAATATTCACAAATGAGACAGATTTATTTACAAAATTCTAACTAGTTGGGCTGACAGCCTCATGACCCCCCCCAATGGGAATTCAAGCTAGTTTTTCAAGTGACCCTTGAGAAACGTTGGTTGATAGGGTTGAGAGGGTTGAGCCTATCTGGGAATACCTTGCCCCATTCCCTATGGTGCTGCACTATCATTTATGATTGCAATCCTAAGCTCCATCTTAGTAACTTGGCATTTTGCTGGCTGGCTCAATGTAGCCATGTTAAGGGATTGTGATCTGTAACTACAGTGAATTTCCTTTCATACAGATAAGGCTAAAGTTTCTGCAGTGCCCATAGTATGGCTAGGCATTCCTTTCCTACAGCTGCATAGCATTCCTCTGTGGGTTGGAGCATATGACTGAGATAAACCACTGGGTGCTCTTCTTCCCTCTGAATAAATCTGGCTAAGTACAGCCCCCACCCATGGTTTGAAGCATCTACCTGCACAACAAATTCTTTGCTGTAAACTGAACTGGCTAACACAGGGGTTCCTCCCAAAGCTTATTTAAGCTTCTGGAATGTTTGCTCACATGCCGGGGTCCACACTACCTTATCTGGCCGGTTTTCCTTGTCAGGTCTGTGAGGGGAGCAGCTATGGTACTATAAACTGGGGGCAAACTTTCTGTAGTACCCTAGTGTTACTAAAAATGCCCTCACCTGCTTTTTGGTAACAGGTGCAGGCCATGCCTAAATGACTTCCACTTTGGCAGGTTCTGGCCTGATCTTACCACTCCCCACTCTGTCCTAGGTAGGAGGCATCTGCTATACCCACCTGACATTTGCTGGGCTTAATGGTCAGCCCTGCCCTCTGTGGCCTGCCTAGCACCTCCCTGACTTGCTGAAGGTGCTATTGCTAGGAATGGCTGTAGATGGCAATATTATCTAGGTAAGCAAGGGCAAAATCTACTGTTCCTGCTAGGATATGATCTACCAGCCTCTGGAAAGTTGCTGGGTCATGTTTCATCCCAAAGGGGATCTTTGTGAACTCGTACAAGCCAAAAGGAGTCACAAAGGCTGACCTCTCTAGCACTGGGAGTCATGGGCACCTGCCAGTAACCCGTGGTAAGATACTTAGTCCCACCCAGCTGTTCTAGGGCTTCATCTGTCCTAAGCGGGGGTAAGCATCTGACTCTGTGTGACTATTTAATTTCCTGTAGTCCACACAGAACCTGGTGCTGCCATCCTTCTTTGGTACCAGTACCACTGAGGAGAGGCCCAGGGACTGCTGGACTCCTGAATTACCCCTAGTTCTAACATTTCCTGTATCTCTTCCCTCAGAGTCTGTTTGACTCTCTCAGGCACCCTATAAGGTGCCTGCTTTAATAGGACTTTGGGGTCCTGTATCCACATGGTGCTGCACCAGGTGGGTGGACTCTGGATTCCCAGTGAACATGTCCCCAAACTCATGTAACACGGTTTGGATTTCTCGAACCTGGGTAGGAGATAGCTGCTGGGACATGCTACCCCTTCCACTGAGGTGTCAGCCGAACCTCACTGAGGAGATCACTCACCAGATCTCCCTCAGACTCCTCCTGCAATGTACTGCAAATACTCAGCACAAGGGCCTCCCTGTCATGGTAAGGTTTCATCATGTTAACATGGTACAATTTGTGCCCCTGCCTAGCAGTTCCACCATGTAGTTAACATCACTGACCTTCCTTACCACCTTGTAGTGTCCCTCCAAGGCTGCCTGCAGCTTGTTGTGTCTGACAGGAATGAGAACCATTACCTGCTGCCCTACAGCATACTGTCTAGAATTGCTGTCATACCAGACCTTTTTCTGCTGTTGGGCTTCTGCCAGGTTCTCCTGGGCCAGGCCCATGCATTCCCTGAGCCTTGTCATGGGGTTTAGGACATATGCCACAACAGACTCCTTGTGAGATTTACACTTACTCTCCCACTCATCTCAATTTAAATCTAGAAGTCCCCTCACCCTATGCCCATACAACTCAAAGGGTGAAAAACCTGTGGATTCCTAGGGAACCTCTGTGTATGCCAACAACAGATGGAGCCAATATTTGTCCCAGTCCCTCTTAAACTGGTCTGCAAATGCCCATAGCATGGTCTTGAGTGTAGAATTTAACCTCTCAACAATACCATTAATCTGGGGGTGGTCTTTAGGTGCTTCACCCCACAGTGCTTCCACAAAAAAGTCAGCAGGCCTGAGATGAAACTGGCAGTCCCTGTCAGTCAGTGTTTCTTTTGGAAAACCTATCCTACTGAAAATTTCTAACAAAGCATTTGCCACCTTTTCTTCCTCAATGGAGGACAGAGCCACTGCCTCAGGGTATCTTGTAGTATAATCTATTACCTCTAGGATATACTTTTCCCCGAGGAACTTGGGGTACTCAGAGGCCCCACAATAGCCATAGCTACCCTCTGAAATGGCTCCTCCATCACAGCAAAGGCATCAAAGGAGCTTTGACCTTGTCTCTTGCATTGCCTACTTTTTGGCAGTGCTGACAGATCCTGTAGTACCCTGTTACATCTCTGGAATTCCAGGCCAGTAGAGGTTCTGCATAATATGTCTCTTTGTATGTTTTATGCCCATATCACCTGCAAAGGGAATATCATGGGCTGTGGTTAGTTGGTTAGCTCTGTGCACTACCAACTGCTGTATTCTCTCACCCTCTATCCCTCCCTTAGGGGACCACTCTCTATACAGTAACTTTTTGTCCCAGTATATGGATTCCCCTTCCCTTGAAAATCAGGTGCCTCACTAGCTACCTCTCTCAGGCCTTATAATGTAGGGTCTGAGAGCCGGGCCTTTCTTAATTCTCTCTTTGTAACCCTTCCCAGCTCTCCTTTCACAGGAAGTCTTGCATCCTCTGACAGCAGTCCCTCACTGTCAGCCTAGGTACTATTACTCACCTCTGTCCTTGCAGTCACTCTGTCCAAGGGAACATCAGTACCCACAAGCAGCTGTGGCTCACCTTTCAGTCTCACCGCTACAGGGTAGCTCACTCCCTGAAGTAACCACCTCACCAGTCATGGCTGCAAGTGGGTGGTCTGTCTGGGTCTCCCCCAGGGCTACTAGACCTACATGCTTGTCTCCAAGCCTGACTGCATGTAAATGCATGAACACATGGTACTGCATTATCAAAATCATTCCCTATCGGTACATCTGCAGGGTAGTAGTTTGGTACCCTTGTCTCAAGACAACCTACTGTTGGCATTTGGTTATTACCACTTACTGGCTCTCCCACCTTGCCTCTGTGCACATCTATATGCTACATGACCCACTGGTTGCATTTAAACCATTTAACCCTAGGTCCTGGATGTGTACCTGCACTAGTGGCTTTCCCTGCTACTGGTGGACTCTGTTGGGGCAGTCTGGGCTGTCCAGCATGGGTTCCCTTAGACCCATGAGCAGCACAGGGTGTCCCTTTCCTGTGCAGTGATGCTCTGCTTGCTAGGTATAGGTCTCCCTTCTTCCCCAGTTCATCTACAGTAGCGCATTGTATGTCAGCTAACCAGATCCTCATGTCCTCAAAGTGCTAAGGGCTTGTTCCCTCACCAAAAGGTCTGCCATCCCTTCAGAAGTGGTGATCTGATATCCAGTCACCCACCTATGAAAATAAGTGCTTAGTTCAACAACATATTCACATGCACTTTCAGCTGCCTTGCGTCTCTTCTCACAAAACCTTTCCTATAAGCTTCAGGTGTTAACTTGAAAATTAAAAAATTCTAGCAAACAGTTCTTTGCAACATTATAATTTAAACTGTCATAGTTAGACAGTTTGGAAAGAACAGTTACAGCTTTACCATAGAGTAAGGGGGTCAGGAACCTTACCCAGAGCCCTAAGTCAACAGCATACTGTTTACATACCCTCTCAAACATATGAATGAAACTATCAAAATTATCCCCCTCCTGTAAATTGTGGAAGAAATTTACTGACCTTTGTTATTTCTGGGGTTCGGTTACTCCCTTCCCCATTACCTCCATAACTCTGGTGAAGAGTCAGCATCTCCTTTTCATGTTGCCTCTGCCTCTCCTTCTCCTCAGCATCCAGGCATCATAGTTTCTGATTTTCCTCAGTCTCTAGATGCCTCAATCTCGGTGCTGCTTCTGTTTACAAACAATTGGTCTCCAACTCGAGTCTTTTTAACTTCAGATGGATTTTTAAGTCCTCTCAGAAAATGGACAGCTAAACCTTTCCATAGAGTTGTACATCTCCACAGCCAGTCTGATTTGTCCTCCTGGTTGCTATTCTCTGATGCAGCTGTGACTAAAGCTGCAATCCTGTCTGCTTTAGTCAGGTTGGCATGCACAAGTAGTTTAGCCTGGCACATCTTGGCCAACTGGCTCCTTGTCAGCTTGCCATACTCCTCTGCTGACATGCTTGCCTGCTCTCCCTGACTAAGGTAACAAAGAAAATTGTGATATGAACTCTGAATGTTCACTGTGTACCTGATTAAGGGTACAAACACCTTCAGTGATCACTGTACACAGGCTAGATGAATTCAATATCCACACCACTACAATCCAATTAATATGTGATGTGGCTATCCCACCACTGCCAAACAATTAATATTTGACACCCCTGCACTGGCCTAGTAATCAAGGAGCCTCCATCCTCACCACTAGCACCAGTGAGGGACGTGCACATTGGGAGGATGACAAATACACACAAAGTAAAGTACAATTTCCCTTAAAAGCATGCAGACATCACAGCCAGTCTGGGACTGGTTTCTCCCTCTCTCTCCAGATCCCCAATAAGACTCCTCACTGGCACAGTATAGGGTTAGGATCTCAGCCGAGTGGTTAAGCCAAAACCTCCAGCACCCTCTCTCTCCAACCAGTGCATGTCCCTACCAAAGTAGCTGACAGGCACATGCACACACACTTTGAGATTTGATTTATATACAAACGCTCCTGGGGAAGGCTGGCACAGGTTCACTAGCTATGCCCCCCTTCTTCCCAGACTATAAGGTAGTACCAGCTGCTACTAACCACTCTTTATCAGCTACTATAGGTCCCTTCCCAAAGGGTGCCCAATTCTACTGTGTAATGTTACTGTATCTAAATGGTAAGTGTGACCAAAACTTTTAAGGGTATTTAATTTGAAACCTGTAATTATTTCTGTTTCCAGACAATAGAAAAACCTCCTAGCTCTAGACACGCTGTCTGTTTGCATTAACTAAATTAATAGCACAGTCGTAAACAATTTCAACTTATTTTCTTAGAATTTTGCAAGTTGACTCTGTATGTTCCAACTTCTACCATGAAAACATACATTTGCACAGGCATATCGTTTATACACATTTCTGTTCTTTACCGGTAGGGTACATTGTGGTTACATTCTTGAAGCTCAGCACATAACATACAGTTTAACACGCACTTCTGCACCAGCAGTTTAATACACACAGCATATAGTTCTCTTATATTTGTAAGACAAGCCTATGGATCATATTAATATTCGCAAATGAGACAGAATTATTTACATATTTCTAGTTAGCTGGGCTGGTAGCCTCACACTCAGTATCATTACTGTGCCATCACATGCTTTGTTCATAATATTCATCTGTCTATCTAACTTCTTACTGTATTATAAAATTTCAGCCACATTCTGTTTTTTTTTTATAAAAAATTGCCTAATGGAGTCAATTCCTCTCTCTTCCATTAGAATATTGTTATCTCAATAATTTTACACTCTCTCTCTCTCGTATACTTTACCTTTCCTTCAGTAAACACAAACTGACCTCTGTCTTCACCATTTCATATTCCTTTAAAATTTCTTTATTCACTCTTGTAATTTTTATTTTTCCTTTACTTAAATCTGTTTCTTACATACCTCATTAAACATCTATAAAAAAGGGGGTCTAATCCCATATCATATAGACTCATAAATCTACTTTCCTGTTGTGGAAAAATAATAGAGAAAAATCATTGTGAATAAATATTGTCAGACTTGGCAAGATTGGGAAATGAAACAGTATGCATGCCTTTTCCTACCTTTAATAGTATATTGTGATGCAATTTTTGTAGACATTTCTTCAGACTTTGATATGGTCATACATGCCATGTACTGTTTGTTAGTTATACAGTTATTCCATCTTATCAAGATTATGTTAAATCCTAGTTATTCTAACAAATAGTACATGGCAAATCTACCAAATGGACAGATGAAATTGTATGTTACGCCGTCAAGGGCTCTCTCCTAGGCTTGCTCTTGTTTAATTTGCATCTTTCTGATTTACTTTTTTCATCTGAGATGTTCTATAATATGTACACAGATGACATGAAGATGGAATTACTGTTCCCATCTGATATGGATAGGTTATACAACATAAAAAACTTCAATAAACTGACCATTTGGGCAGAGGAAAAATATGGTAATTAGTATATCAAAAAGCTGAACATGTGATCCTTTGACAGACATGGATTCAAGGGTGAATATTTAATATAGGACACCATAACCAAAACTATAGTTTTATTTAATGACTTGGGCATATTGATGAATCCAGACTTGAGTTTTTCAGATTATATCAACCAATTAGTTAATGATAGTAAACTTCTGCCCGCCACTACTTTGTTGACTGCCCTTTTCCCCACCCCTCCTACCCTGTCTCTTAATCTCATGTTTCTTTATTAAATCCCTGACATAATGCAAAGTACTATATTACTATAGAACTCCTTATTTACTGTTTGTATTTCTTGTATAAAAACCCTGGCTTATTTACTGTTTGTACTTCTTGTATAAAAGCCCTGGCTTATTTACTGTTTGTATTTCTTGTATAAAAACCCTGGCTTATTTACTGTTTGTATTTCTTGTATAACAGTCCTGGCTTAACTAAAATATTTCCTCCTTCCCAGTGAACTGTATGCCACCCCCCTTGGAAAACTCAACTAAGCCTGCTTGGTACACTTTAAAATCTGGCTGTAATCTTCCCCCTTTAAACTGGAGAATACCAGATTATAATTTTTTTAGCACTATCCTTCGTACCAGGTGAACCCCCCCGCCCCCCCACCCCACCCCACCACCACGACACTATCTCACATCCAGACCTAGGTTATAACTTATCCCTGTAGCCTAAGGTGCCATTTTTAAAATTCCACTGTACCTACTCGTTCTCCCCTCACTGTGTGTGTGTTCCGTTTATAGCGTGCTCACCAGGTAAACAGTATTGCTACATTAATCTTATGCTTATTTTTCATCGCTAACAAATATTCCTGGGTTGTTTGATTGTCAAGTATATGCTTGTAATGGTAATTAACTATAACTGCCATAGGTTATACCACTAGTGTTGATGTTCTGAAAAACAGACCTGCTGTTTTTCAGTTTAATTTGTGTCTTGCCCCAATAATGTAGTTATGGTGCTGAAGTGAAACCAACGGATTTAGAAAATACTGTTAGACACCGCAATAGTGTTTTTTTTGGAAGAAACGTATGCTTTAGTCTGTTGACTGAAACAAAATATGCTTTCTAAATCAAACTGCAACATCACAGTTAAGTGTTTATACTGAAAAGGAGTGCTATACTTTTATTATAGCTGTAACATTGCAAAGTTACTGTTGCACTATGGTATCTCCTTAGCCTTTTTGCAGAAATGTATGCTTTACAGAGTTGCTAGACTGAAACAAAGTTTTGCTTTCGAAATCAAACTACGACTGCTACTGTAACATTACAGTTAAGTGTTTCACACTGAATAGGAGTGTTAGACTATTATAACTTTAGCATAGAAAGTTACATTTGCTTTCTTGTATCTCATTGTCTTACTTGCTTACCAATAGTCTGAATTTAGTTTTTGGATCTCCAACTGACTGTGCTTATTTTCAGATAACCCAAATTGTTTTAGCGAATATAACTAGTTAATGGACTGTTCAATATTCTTCATGAAGTGTTGGGGGGGGGGGGGGAGTGCTCAAATGTTATGCTAAATTGTTTGAACGATTTTTGCCTCTCTATCTCCCTCCTGTAAGCCCAATAATTCTAAGTCTTGTCCTTTCCTCCCTGCCTCTTAGCTGTTCCCCCAACCATACCAATAAGCCGACAACTCTGTGAACGGCACAGAGTTACTGTATCCTAACCAAGAATCCTTTCAAAACACCTAAGAGAAAATCTAATCTACCTCCTAAGACAGACACTAAGTATGCTGATACTTTAATTAAATATAAAATGGAGATACAATGTTCCTATACAACCTGTATTTTTACTTGTAATAATTGTATTATTCAGTAAACCTCTACCTGTTGTGAGCATGTTATCTTGAACTCCAGCCACAACTTTCTTGACTGCCCTTTTCCCCACCCCTCCTACCCTGTCTCTTAATCTCATGTTTCAAGTACTATACTACTATAGAACTCCTTATTTACTGTTTGTATTTCTTGTATAAAAACCCTGGCTTATTTACTGTTTGTATTTCTTGTATAATAGTCCTAGCTTAAGTAAAATATTTCCTATTTCTCAATGAACTGTATACCAACATCCCCCCTCCCCCCCCCCTTGTAAAACTCAACTAAGCCTGCTTGGTACACTTTAAAATCTGGCTGTAATCTTCCCCTCAAAACTGGAGTATACTAAATGATAGTTTTTTTAGTACTATCCTTCATATCGGGTGTAGCCCCACTCCTTTCGTCCTCGCTGCACTCTGGCTCATTTTGCTCCCCTCCCACATCATTTCCTTTATATCTAACAACAATTTCCTCCCACCCTCTAACACCTCCCCTTCCAGTACAGTATAGAACACCCACAGAATATAGTTAACCTACCCAACTTCTTCTCTAATTATTTCTCTACCACATTCCTATTCCAATACTGTCTACTAACTATTCCCTCACAGTCATCACTCTACTATAAAACCCCTCTTCCTCCCCAAAGATGACAGTCTCATCACTTCCATCCTAATCCTACCCCCTCTACTCTTCCTACTCACTATCCCATCACCTGACACACCCTTAACCCCTATCCAAAAATCTCCTACCTACCCTCACTCTATCTCTGCTAACCTTCAGCAACCCATTGTCATTTCTCCATCAATCCTTTCAATCAATATACTACTCCCTAAAATAAAAAACTCTCCCTCTAACTTTCTTGCATCTAAGTACAAGACAAAATACCTACACAACTACCCACTAAAAACAAAACTTCACTACTTCCCAAGTACCCTACGCCTAGCAGGTGTCATACATCCAAATCCCAGCCTTACTACTGTCCTTACTACCCCAGAAAATATCACCCCTAAACCTTGCCTACCACCCATAGCTAATAAGCAAATTTCTTTCTATTCTATCAATACTCATAGTATCCTAAACAAACTAAGCCAATTCCATGTATGGGTATCTCTCCAAACCAAAAACATTATCTCCATAACTGAAACATGGCTTAAAACCCAAAATGTAGACAAAGACTTTCTCCCTCGTGGTTACAATATTCTTTGCCAAGACCACTTAAAGAAAAAAGGCGGTGGTGTTGCCATAATTGAATCAACCTTTACTCTCTCCCATCCTAAGTAACCAATTCCCTCTTTTACCTCTGCTGAAATACTAGCAGCAAACCTTAAGCTCAACAACTATACCACCATCAAAGTGATATCCATATATATTCCACCAGGGATAACATTCCCTTATTGGAAAATATACTCTTGTATCTCTCCCAAAACATCCCTAATGAAACCATCTTTCTTTGGGATGTAAACCTTAATTGGCTGTACCTAAACAACCCTGACTCACAACAACATATAAGTTGTGTAAATCCGTAGAGATTTATCACTAAACCTACCCATATTGATAACTCTCACTCTTCTAGCTCCCTGATAAGATTGGATACTTGTTTCTAAACCCAATAAATACCATAATCCAGAAACACTGTCAGACTCCCTGAGTGATCATTCACCTACAAAAGTGCTCCGATATGCCATGTATCCAAACTAGATTGGCTCATCACCTGCCGCAAACTTTCTAACTTTAACCCTGGCACATTTAGAACCCTTCTCTCTCAAGTTAACTGGAATTTCCTTAGACAAATCCTATTAGATTATGCTATAAATGCCTTCAACTCAACTTTTGTTGGCATCTTAAAAACTCTAGCTCCTCCCAGAAAAGTTTGGATAAAAGCAAACATTTCACCCTGGTTGTCCAAACCTACCCGTACCCTTATGAAAGCCAGAGATAGAGTTTGGAAGATTTGGGCACAATCCAAACTTCAAGCTGACTTGTAAAAGTACAAAGAACTGAGAAATCCAACAAAAAAGTATTAACATTGACAAAAAATAATTCTATTATAACCCCCCCCCCAAAAACAATTTAATTCTGATCCAAAAAATTTGGAATGCTATAAGTCAAATATTCCATCCTGGCAACCCAACTTCACCAAACGAATGTCCTGATAGGTCACCTGAAGAGACTCCCAACTCCTTCAACACCTATTTTATTGAGTCAGTTTCCAAACTGTTTAACCCTAACCCCTCTAACAGTTCCAACCTCCCTGTACCTCTTTTAAACAACTAACTTGGTGAACTCCTTTGCTCTCAAACCTGTTTCCACAAACTACATCAAAACTCAAACCATGCTCTCTATCTGCAGACAATATCCCTTCTTATTTCCTCCAGATTGTTGCACACTCCCTTGCTATGCCTGTATCCATTCTTATAAATCACTCCCTCTCTGAGTCCAAAGTACCATCTATCTGGAAACAGTTCTATACTCTTACTATTCGTAAAGGAGGTAACTCCACTGAAATCTCCAATTTCAGACCTATTGCCATCCTCTCTCTAAAGTCCTCGAGAAATGTATACACAAACAAGTTATGCTTCATCTCTCACATGAAAATCTACTCACTCCTACTCAACATGGTTTTCGTCCCAAGCATAGTACATCCACAGCTCTACTATCCTTTCTCAACACTATTTCTTTAGTCAAAGACTATCATAAGCTCATATCCTGCCTATTCCTTGACCTCTCAAAGGCTTTCAACACTCTCTCTCTCTCTCTCTCTCTCTCTCTCTCTCTCTCACTCTCTCCTACTTAGCAAACTTACAGATCTTAACTTCTCCCCAGATACAGTAGCATGGTTTTCTAGCTATCCCACTTACAGGCAGCAGTCAGTGAGATGGGACTTGGCACTATCTATCCCCCTCTCAGTAAGAACAGGTGTCCCCCAAGGATTTATCCTCGGTCCTGTCCTATTTAACATCTTCACTAACACACTTTACTCCTCTTGTCCATAGTCTACCATTGCTGACGCACTCTCTGAACTACTAGCAATTGCCCAGACATCTTTCAACTCTGTAGAGACATGTCTCACCAATAACCAGCTCATCATCAACCCAAAAAAACTAAATTGCTACTCTTTCTTCCTAAATCTGCCAACCACATCAAATCTTCCTAAACAACACTCTAATAGCAGTCGAGACTAGCACTAAACTACTTGGGATTATCATAAATGATCAACTAAAATTTGACCTACACATTAACAATTGTAGAAAAAAAACAAAAAAAAACAAAAGCTAGGACTCCTGTATAAGATAGGAATTATAAATTCTTTACTGCTGAAGCTAGGATCTCTTACTCATGCCTACCTATTACCTTGCTTAGCTTCATCTTCCCAAATACTTACTAATCTAAACTCCTCCCTACTCCCAAATTAGAAATTACCTGTCACAAAATAGCTAGATTTTCTGCCCAACAAACATATAAATCTCACCACTGCCTCTCCCTAAAACACCTGATCTGGCTAGAACTATCTCACTTGCTCCTACAATCCCAGCTCCAAATCATATACTCCATACTATAGCAACCTGATTTCTGCCCTAGTCTATCCTCCCTTGTCTCCCACAATACCCCTACCAGACACCTCTGAAGCACAACCAAAGATCTATTAAAGGTTTACAAACCAAAATCCAAAACTGAGTGTAACTTGTATAGCTACCACCCTCCCCTGCTTGGAACAAACTTCCACTTGAAATAAGGAACCAAACTCTCCCCCACAAATTTAAGTTGGCTACCAAAGACTATATTTAAAAAAAACACTGGACCTGCCATTGTACACCCCCGACCACTACTTACCTATAAAGTACTGTCAATACCTAGTTTGAACTACTTACCTTCTATTGCCTGCTATGCTACTTCCTAAGCTTATGTTATACACTGCCTACTAAACCTTGGATTACTAAAACTTGCTCAACTATAACTTTCTATACTTGTTACCATCCTAAGTTAGCAATATTATAGAACTCAATACCAAAAAGCAGATGGGTCATTGTGCACAGGAATGTATAGAAAGCCATGCTATAGGAACTCTTTGCTCCAAAGAAGCAGTATGCACCCGCCTCAATATGTTTAGAAACATAGTAAAGGGACAGGGGCTTCAAGCCTCTAGATTAAATGGGGCAGAAGAAGGTTTCAATCAGGAACTTACTCAGCTAAGGGATAGAGGTTATAAGGAAGGAGAGGTTGATGTGGTACTAACCACCCTTCTCCCCCTTGGGGCCAATATAGCAAAACTGTATTTTTCTGAACACAATGGGGACAATGCCCATTACCTGTTGTACCTGCCAGCATTTCTGTTCCACTTAGCTATACCACAGATTCCAGAATGACTATGAACATCATTAGGAAACACTGGGGCTTGTTAACCAGTGACCCCAGTACCAAAAGAATAGTGGGTGATGCACCTAGATTCCTTTACATGAACAAGAAGAACTTGAAGAGGTTGTTGTGCTATCTAGACAGTTACAAGCATGATGTGATTGGGATTGAAAGGACTAAGACACCCTGTGGTAATTGCAATGTTTGCAGTTTCATAGACAAGTGGATGCTTTGAGCACCCTGACAGTTGTCATAGATTTAGTTTTAGGATAGGGGCTACCTGTATGACTATGCATGTCATCTATCTTGCTTATTGTATGCTCTGTAAAGCATTTTATGTTGGGAAAACTGATAGAACCTTAAGGGATAGAATTAGAGGATACTTGTATAGCATACGCTGTGCCTCTACCACCAATGCCCTCTCTAAACATGTGATCAGTACTAACAGCAGACACACCTTCAGGTTCATGGTTATTGACAGAATTTATCCCAGCATTAGAGGTGGTGACATCAGGAATCTAACTGAAACCAGGGAGGTTAGATGGAGCTCATCAGGGTAGTGGGCTTAACAAGAAAGTCCCACTTAGACCCATTCTGAAGGGATGTAGTCTTAGGAGTCAATAGACTTTTTTTTATATTTTTTGTTTTTATATTTTTGTCTCTTTGTTTTATGACACTGATGTTTTTCTGCATGTTGAATTTCTTTGTATGCATTTTTTCTGTATGCAGTTTCTGCAGATATGTATACGATTTTAGATAAGCTGTGGTTTTATTATGTCTTTTTCCTTTAACTGTGACCCTTAGCATGTGATTGGTTGCTTAGTAATTGGACTGCCTATAAGTAAAGGTTGCTCTTCTCTCTGTGTATATGGTCTGATGAAGCAAAAGTGAAAGCGCTTACCTATTTTATTTGTTTGGTAAACAAGTTTTTATCTTCAGCTAGTGTGTTATTCTTTTGTTCGTTTTGTTTAACAACTGTATTAAATTTGACTTGTAATGTCTTGAATATCTCTATTGTAATATTTTTTATGCACTTTTTAGAGCTTTTCTCCCCAGTCCTCTGCTGAAAAAGGGCTTGAGCTCAGTTGGACACTCCTAAATGTAAAATAAATAAATAGCTATAAAACTGTAGGCTATATAAAAAGATTTAGGAAATCGGAAATGATGAAATCATTGTAAGTTTACATTAAACCAAAACTAGACTAAATACTGTGGAAACCTTATAAGAAAGCTGTTATGAATAAGTGGAAAGAGTACAATAGAAATATAATAATGGCATCCATGCATGTTAAAGTTTGTTATTATGAAAGACTAACATAGCTGAAATTACACAGTGTCTCATAAGATATTTGAGTGGAGACCATATTTGAGCGTACAGGACATTTAGAGACAATTACCCCAATGAATGTTATCAAAGAGTTGGAGAGAAGCATTAGATGACCTATGCTGGAGACTATATATGAAGGAGAGATGTACTAAGTAGTTCTCTGTGAGAGTAAGTGATACCTGGAAAAGCTTACCAAATTATATTAAATCAAGCACTAGTTTAGGCATGCTAAGAACATTTTATACACTTACGGGGATGACTGTTTTGGTATATTGGCAGGATACAGGGGTATTGATGCTCAAGCCTGGGTATTTGTATGTATGGATTCAGTTGTATTGTCATACAAGTCCTCCCAATGTTTCATGTTCATACCATAAAAGCTTAATCCTCTCCTTACAAGCATTGTCTGTTAACCAATCATCTGACAGTCTTTTTAATACCTAACATTATCTAATTACTTCATTATTTCTGAAAATTATCCAAATGGTACCATGGTGTACAGATTCTAAAACAATCTTTCTTGCTAACCTCTGTCAATGTCTTTGGAAAAAAAAGAGAAAAAAATTCTGTTCTCACTTTTCCCCACTGATGAATATAACCGTTCTTTCCTATGTATAAATCTTCCACTTTTAATAAATATTTTCATAACTTTATATTCCTGTTCTCTTATGGACATCACAGTTAAAATCACCCAGCAAAACTACCTGCATATTTACTGGCAAAAAAAAAAACAAAAAAACTGCCTGATGTTAAAAAAAAAAAAAAAAAAAAAAAAAAAAAACCTGTACCTGGTTATTGTAGCTTTAATATGGATGAATGATTTGCAAGTCCTATAATCCCACCTCTTATTCTTATATTGAGAACTATACCTCAAGCCTTTATAAGCAACACATCCAATATTTGTACCTTTTATAATCCCTAATTATTATTGATGTACCTGGACACCTATCTATACCCAATAAACAAAAATACTACCAGGCAGCAGCCTCCCAGAATGTTCGTTTCCCCCTTGTAATGTTTTACTTTCAGTAAGCATATAATCTTTTTCTGAGTACCATTTAAAGATCTAATATTATAATTTCACTCTCCAGACTTATCCACCCCTTTTAGTTTTGTTTTTCCTTATTTTCACCTATTGTGAACCCTTGCCCTCATTGAACCTTTTCTTTATTAATGTTTTCTGAATCGTAGCTTTCCTCTTCCTCTCTTTTGCATTGACAGCATCTCATAAGAAATTCTAGATTCAGTACTTTTGCTGTCAAATAATAAATAATGCATTCCCTAGTTTTTTTTTCCTCTTGTGCTCTTCATCACAAATTGTTTTATTTTTCTATAACTGTATTTTCATTCTCATTGTTTCTTCAGTCAACAATGATACCCCTTCCTTCAGTGATAACGTTTGTTTTGTCATCAGTCTCATTAATTTGTATTCCATCTCTTAAAGATGCATTTTCATATGCTATTACAGTGAAGTCAAAACATAAGTGCACCTTCTTTTTATAACTACAGACATTTCACTTTATACATTTTTCACTGTTTTAACACAATGCTGGCTGCAGCATTTAAATGGGCAGTTAATTTTTAAATTATCTAACTTCCTAGACAAAATAAGGCCTTAGGCTGCCCCCATTGCATTGGAACACCTTTATTTTCATTTATCACATGCATGTTAAGTGAATGTACCACTGCATATTCTATTTTTTTGCAAAAAAGTGACTCCTGCATCTTGACTGTTAGCATATATGTTTCTGGAATTTTTCTTTGGAAAACATCAGGAGTTTCCACAGCTAAGCATCCTTGCAGGATATCACAGCAAGTGGGGGACATATTTCTAGAAACAATAGATACTGGAAGTAATTCCCAAGGGTTATTCATTAAAACTTGTAAAACATCTTCTCCAGATCAACCATAATAATTATAGGGTCTATATCACATAGTTGAAGTGTCAGAACTTCGACTATGTAAATATCGAACCCAAAAGTTCAAAAACTGAATACTCCGAACAGTCAGAACATTGTTTTTTTTTTCCCAGGGAAAAAAAAATTGCTGTTCCTGTACAAAACGTGGAAACGCACAAACACTAAATACTGTTTTTAATGTGGGGGGCTGTGGCCCCCACACCCTCCCTGCTTAAATATACCAACTCCGAGATCGCACCACAGTGGAGGAAATGGCAAAGCCACAGAACAAGCCCACCGAATTCTTTCCCTGGGAAAGAATTCGATGTTCCGCGGCTTTGTTATTTTATGACTTCGAACTTCCTAGTTCAAAGTTATGGCATTCGGACTTATGAGCATTTGGACTTCTGATATATATATACCCATAATTCTATATATAGCCTTAATTGTTAAAAATGCAATGCTGTAGGTCTTGGACAACAAATGGCAGCAAGTGTTGAACATTTCAGATCTAAACAGGTTCATTCTAACAAATGCATTTTGCTTACTGACTCAGAAGATTTTGTTTATTTTAATAGGTACTTCCCTAAGTCCTAGGTTACCTAATGCTAGCTTCATTTTTTTTTTTATAATTTTAGCATTTGTACGGACCCCTGGTGCAGGAGTTTTAGCTTCATTATTTATGCACTTGAGCCTCCTTCACATCCTGGTATCGAAAACACCTGGATGACCGTATAAATTGTATTGACCCCTACCAGGATGTATTGCATCTTTACTAGTCCCTCTTTCTGTGAGACCAATAAAACCTCTTTTTGAATATTCTGCCATATTGTGGTTACCTTATAAGAGATACTTGGTTAAGCAAAAGGAAAGGATTCAGAAACAGAGGACAAAAACAGTAGGAGTCAAGTACTTCTACTGTAGTTGGAGACGGGCTGAATTAAATCTCTATACTTTGTTCTACAGAATAGTCAAGGGGATCTTTGTCAACCTGTAAGACACTTAGATACTTGCATTTATTTGATTGTCATAGACAAGCAATTTTTTAATATTATAATGAAACATAGAAGATCCAAGTAAACTCTATATGGGGTGAAGCAAGTCCACCAGTAGGATGAACTTTTTGATGACCAGATTGTCCTGCTGTTATTATGCAATTAATCCTAGCAACGCAAAGACATTTAAGTGAGTTGATTATTTTATGAAGGAGCATATTGTATGTGGTAATGATTAGGCCATTTAAAACAACTAGCTATTTTTGGAGCACTCTGTTTTCCAAGGCACATCCTGTTAGAATTGTTGACTATTAAAATCTTTGCACAGGACTCGTGAAGCTGCAAATTGGATATCCTGCAAAGATTCACAAAACCATTACAAGGCGACTGCTCAATCCAGGAGTAAGGCAAGCATTAGCTGAGTAGTTTTGCAGTGGATGCTGTATAAAATGTCAGCCATTGAGCATTCATTAAATAGAACTGTTTGAAATATTTGTTATAGTACTACAAAAAGTCATTTTCAAAGTAGATCATAACCAGTGTTAGGCACCTGAAAAACCTATGAATGTGAAGCGGAGGGGGTGACCAAGATGACCTGTGGCTATGGGGAGTGTCCTCAGTTTAGAAATTTGTCAAATTATTTAATTTCTTCTATGAAATTAAGATAAAGGTTGAAGACCTCTTTGATAAAGTGCACAGTCACTAGTGATACACCCCACTTTGTAATTATACCCTATACTAAGATGTACCTGCTGTTGCCATGGAAGCATAGTGTCTTCTCTGTTGCTCTAACTCAGCATTTTTTCTGTTGCTCAGTCAGTCACCTTTGTGAGTTACCTCCTCCCATCTTGAGCCAGAAAAGATGGTATCTTCTGTCTCCTATTATGTGTGCTTCTATAAAGACTTGGATTTGTTGGTTCTTGGTCCTTTTGGTTTTATTGTGGACGCAGTTTTCCACTACAACGCTTGTTTTAAGAACAGAACTTCTATTAAAGTCATTTTGTTCATTTTGTGTACGCTGTCATTGTTCCTGTGGCATTTTTTGGTTTTCTTTGCAACAGTTTTTCATCTTGGTGTTTGGATTTGCTTCTATAAAGACCAGCTTAATCAGATACAAAAGTCTTTTGTGCTTTTACTTATACCTAGAGAAGAGTTCAGTGAAATCTGATATATTTATCTGGTTGCCTGTTCCATTTAAATATACATGCTGCATGGTAGTCTTTTAGTTATTTTACTGGCTACTCATGTTTTTATTTATTTATTTATTTATTTATTTATTTATTTAGTAAATTGAACAGTTTGGCCTGTTAAATATCCCATGAGCTCTTCAGCCTCCTTTTTTTTGAAACAGCACATCTGCTATAGTTTGATTTCATTTCAAATCCTCACACCAGTGAGGGCAGACAGCTTGTTATTTCAGTATTTTTGAAGTAGCAGTTTGTATTTTAACTTTTGTTTTAAGCAATGATTGTGGACATAACTTTGTTCTTGTCATCTCAGAGGTTATGTATCACCAGTGGGTTTAGCTCATGCCAAGGACCTAGAGCCACATTTGTACTTCTCTACTGGCTTAGCTTAGGACGTTGGTGAAGGACAAGGAGCGTCTTTGTAGACTGACGCCTCCACACTGCAGACCAAGGCATATTTGCTTAGGCCTTATTCAGTTTTTATCTGAGTGAGGTGCATATTAGTCTGTACTGATGATAGTGCTAACAGGCAGGCTTGTGTTTTTCTTTGCATACACCTTTGGTGTGCCCATGTCAGAAGGAAGCGTGACTGCATTGTATCTTCTTTATTGGGTGAAGGCTGACACTGCCTGATCTGGATTCTCCGCTACAAGAAAAAAAGAGCTAGCCTTTCACTACCCCCACCCCAACAACCGACTCTCCTAAACAGCTGCTCATAGCCAGGACAACATCATCTTAAGTCAGCTTCGTGCATGAGGGGGGCTAAGGTGAACATTTACAAAGTTAGTTTTCATAACCAAAATTACATTGACAGAAGCAGTGGATTTAGTATTCTCGAGGTCTTGCTTGTCTTGTGTTAAACAAATAACCTTTTTAGAGGGCTTTGAACAAGGCCAAATAAATAAAAGATGAGATCACATTTCTTAGTCTAGTTCCATATCTATATTTTATCTGGGGTAGTATTTTTTTATCTTTTATTATGCAAAGTTTTTAATATTATTTATATAGTCAGTCAGCCATTTATTCACTCAGTCCACTGTGTATTGTGTGTTATGTCATTGATTCTTTGGGTGAAACTTAATGTTGAATATGGGACATATGTGATGCAACCAAGCATTTGTTTCTCATCAGTGATGGAATTAACTTTTTCAGTCTATAAGATTTTCTTGTTTCATCCAGTATGCTGCCCATTCATTAACTTTAAGTTAGAGTTTGTGTGGACTTGTATTTTTGTATCTGTAGCAGTGTTTCCTATGAAAATCTTATGTTTTGTGTCCGCAAATCGCCAGACATTCTTAAGTGTCAAACTGTTTTCTTTAGCTGCTCACTGTTTATGTGCAGCCTGCTCAGGATTTGTCTGTCTGGAGTATGCAGAAGATAATGGCACACTTCCTAACTTACTTTTATGTATGAATACATTTTGGACAGAATGACCAATGACCAGATGTTTGTATCAGCTTGTCATTCCATTATGGATTAGCTAGAACCCTGGATTAGTGAAGTAATGCAATTATGTTTTGATAGAGGTCCCCAAATATCCGCTCAGTCAGTAAGATGCATCTCTCTTTAATATGCTGATTGTGCAAAACATGCTACCTTTACCAGTAAATTCACATTTATTTTTGCATTGTAGTTGAAAACTGTCCATAGTAACCAGTACAGGTATGCACAGAAATATTTGTGTAAGTAAAAAAGTTATACAAAAAATATGCAATGGGAAGTATGTACATTTATGATTAGACAAATAGCTCCATGGCTGCATATCGCACTTTTGATGCATGCCCACGTGCCCAACAACAAAGTAAGAAGAGCCTGTGAAGTATTCATAATTAAGAGTGCTGCCTCCGTGTCCAAACTAAAGCACAACACTACAGCGTATTTGGGAGGTGTAGGGTGGGATAGCATTCCTATGTTTTATAGGTTTACCACTTTTTTTTTTGTTTAATTTTAATTTGGGATATGGTTGTTTGTCATTACACTGCATTTCTTTTAAATACAACAGTCTATATTCAAACGTATTGTAGTATATAGATGGAGAGAGAGAGTTAAATCCCTCTTTGAGGTTTTTATTCCTTATCAGTAGCCTTGTATCATCTTCACCATACACAGAAACAAAGCAGATAATACTGATTAGAGTCCTGAGATTCAGATGTTTTACTAGCCTCGTATTGTTTTAATGCTTTACTTGCAGTATTTTTAGGTATAGGCACTGTGCTTTTTATTTATGTATTTATTTATTTATTTATGGCTCCATATTCCTTGAGGTATTATGCCCCCTATCCCATGTCAGCCTATTTGTTTCTTCTGATTCCTAGCTGGGGTGGGGTACAGAGGCAAATGCTTAGGATTACAGAATTCATCTAGTGGGGAGTGAGACATTGTTTCTGCTTTCACTTAATACCCTCCCCCTGTTGGCTAGGAGAGACAGTGCAATGCACTCATTGTAAGCATTCCTAACCCTGGAAAATTTTGACATCTGTGCAGTCACAGAAACCTGGTTCAAAGCTGTGGAGAGCACCCCAGCCTTACCTGGTTACTCATCCTATCATACATTCGGACCACAAACTGTGGGCAGTAAAGCCAAATGATGTGGAGTTTCAATATACATTAAAGACCTACACCCCTCCAGTCTGGTCAAACAGTAGGACACACAGGAGACACTCCAGGTGCAGTTAACTATTGACAAGATCCCTATTCAAATCATACCTAGCTACCAGCCCCCAAATCTGACTCAGATGCCCAATCTGCCTATTTGGACCTATTCAGATCTATCAAGATTCAACCCTTTACCCCGATCCTGGGTGACTTTAACTTCCCAAACAAAAAAAAGACTGGAAGAACTACTCATGCTAGAACACAAATGCCCAGGGATTCTTTGATTTTTGTCAATGCAAATGCCTTGGAATATCTAGTTGATACCCCCACAAGAGGTGATAATACCTTGGACTTAGTATTAAACAACGTGAGTAACCATTGCAGAATCCTTATAGTATCATCCTTCCTGGTAAGATCTGACCACAAAGCGGTCACTTTCAAAGTCAACATCTCCCCCAACCCCACCTCTAGCTAGGATCAGACATAAAAACTTCTCCAAAACTGATTACAGCCTCTTGCTGAATGGTATAAACAGCTTCACAGCCCCCTCCCCCTCTGTAGGGACTGGTATCAATATCCAAAGCTACACCAGAGCACTATGTCAGCATTTATATAGATGCATGGAATCAGGAATACCCGACAGGACTAAATCATCCTCCGCAAGGAAGAGTAAACCTGTCTGATGGACATCTGCAATAAATAAACTCTATAACAAAAGGAAACGATTGCTGTCCAAGACCAAGAAGGAGCAGGTGCCCAATTGGAAGCAATGTCTCCTTAGCTTGAACAAGCAAATAAGAGCACTAGTGAAATCCTCCAAAGCAAACTTGAGAGAGTCCAAATTGGCCACATCTTCTAGAGACAATTATAAGGCCTTCTTCACATATGTCCACAACCTCAAAGGAAGCACCCAGATCTGTTCAGAACTGGTGATCAAGGACATCGCATATACAAATGCCATAGACATAGCAAACTTGCTGGCTGACAGATTCAGCGAAAACTTTACCCCTTTGAGTAAATTAGGACATCCCCAGTACCTTCCCCCTTCCCCTTGTATCTAGGAAATAAGTAATCACTGCTCTCTCAAAGACAAAAAATACAGCCTCCATGGGACCCGATAACATCCCAGGCTGCATCCTGCATGAACTTGCAGCACCATTAGGCACCCTAGTCAACCAAAGCCTGAGTACTGGCTTTATCTCAGCTGAGTGGAGGACGGCCACTGTCATCCTTTTACACAACGGTGGTGCATCCACCAATCCAGGAAATTATAGGCCCATCAGCCTAACTAGCCTGATCTGCAAGGCCATGGAATGGATGGTCATGGACCTCATTAACATGGACATTGGCAACCTCCAAATACTTGATCCCACACAGTTTGGGTTTGTCAAAGGGAGGTCATGTCTGCTAAATTTGGTTGACTTCTTTGAGACAGTCACCAACACCATGGACGAGGGGAAGATGGTGCACACTGCCTACTTTGACCTGGCCAAAGCCTTTGACACTATTCCCCACTCAGGCATAATAGATAAACTCTCTCAACTAGGCATCAAGCCATATGTTACCAGATGGGTAGCAAACTGGCTCATTGATAGAACTCATGTAGTCAAAATAGGGGAAGCCACCTCAAGCAGTAGACCCGTAACAAGCATCATACCCCAGGGTTCGGTCTTGGGCCCTCTGTTATTTGGGATATACTTTTCTGAGGTGCAGGCCAAAACCAGTGGGCTATAGCTGACCAAGTTTGCAGATGACTGCAAGTTGGGTGTTGTCATCAATTCTCCTAGTGATGTGGACATCCTCAAAGAGGATCTCACTCAGACAAATGACTGGTGCCAGAAACATGGCCTCAAGCTGAATACCAAAAAATGCAACATCATCCCCTTTGGGGAGAGTGACGTCCTCACAAATGATCACATTAATAGCAATGTCCTGAGCACACAATCAGTTGTGAGGGATTTGGGCACCCAGGTTGATAGCAACCTGACTTTTGACCACCATGTTGCTTCCATTGTACGGAAAGCCTTCTACATGGCCCACCTCATAAGTAAGGGTATCTCATCCAGGGACAAGGAGGTCATAACATCCCTGTATTTTTCCCTTATAAAGTCCATTTTTGAGAACAACGACCCTTTCGGCATGTACCTCGCAAAGCACAGGCAGCAGCTGGAGAGACCACAGAGGTTCCTCACCAGGAGAATCCAGGGCCTCAAACATCTAACATACACAGATGGGCTAAAACCCTATCCCTCTAGTCAGTTTCATGCAGACTCCTCAGAGGTGACCTCTGTCTGGCATACAAAAGGCAATCACGGACTCCACCTTGATGGGGCTGCTGCATATCCGCAAGTCAAGCTCCACTCGAGTAACCTGCTTGTGCAGCATCAACCTGGTCTGTGACATCAACAAGACTTGTTGGCAGGACAGATTTGTGTCCCAGAGACTCCATAATCTATGATATAAACTCCCTCTCCACATCAAACAGAGTACCTCTTTACCCCTTTTTAGCCCAGCCTGGATAACTGGATGGGAAACAGAAAATATACCCTTGGGATTCCACCCGTGTCACTGCTGGACAGGGGCATTGGGTGCTGATTTGTCTAAATGTGGGCTAAACTCTTGGCTTATACGGGCCTCAGGGCCAGTAGCCTAGTAACCTCCTATGAACAAAACCACTGATACAGGAACAGATTCCATCAAATGGACTCACAGCTGTACATTTTTACACAAGCAGGAAGTTCACCTCAGTGCAGCCTCTTAATTAAAATAATCCATTCTGAGATTGCATAGTTTTAGAGTAAAAATATACAATCTGTAGACTCATGCCTGTTTGTTGGAATAGTCTCACAGAATCATGATTTTCTATAAAGTGACAGGATTGATCAAATATCTATAAACCATTCACATCCACCCATCTCCAGCTGTCTCTGCTGTGTCCAGGTTGATAATTAATCGGAGGTCATCCTGAGAGGTATTCCTGGCTCTGTCGTCCTGTACCATAGAGCTGTTATGCACTATTTACATCATATCATACAGTGTAAATTGTGGAGACAGCAGATTTTTGCTTCTTCTCCAGTACGCTTATTTTACTAACATTGTTCTTCCTAAATGGCCAGTCAGTAGTATTGCATGTTCATCCCAGTTTACTAAGTGTGATTTGAAATAACAGACAGTTTGGTGAACTTGCACCTCCTCATATTCTTTTCCTCTTATTTGTAGGATGTTTATTTCCATGACATAAATGGACCATTCCTATGTCCGGGCATAGTTAATGCTGTTTCAGTAAATGACATCTATCAAGAGTGCTCTTTTTAGCACTTACTCTGTTGTAGCCGTAATGGTCTCATTTTGTAGTCATATGGGGTTGTATCTGTATGCTTCAAAATTCTTTTTTTATTGACCCATTTGCTCATACTATTACTGGAGATATCTAGTTGTCCTTGTTCCCCATTCTTTTGGTTTCTGCTTGTATAATTTTATGTCTTATGTCAGTACACTGTAATTGCTAGATGTGGCAGTTTCAATAATTGATGCACTGAGGTCTTGTTGAGTTTTGAGTCATCTAACTTTTTCGCAAGTTATAGACACATGCCATCCCATACATTGCATGCCTCCAATTAATCAACAAATGAAATATCTTCTCTTCATTCCTGTCTTGGTTTTGATGTGGACTACTTAAAGCATTTCAAGCAGCTGATAAAACAGTTCAAAGGTCTATGTAAAGCATCTAGAGTTCATTTCTGTAACTATTAGGTCATACTCTTATGCTATGATCTGCAATTTTATTTTGTCCGTTCTGATCATCCCCTGCATCATCCATTGCTGAAATATTTACAAAAAAAAAACTGAATGAATTGTTGGCCTGCATATCTGAGTTTTTTGTAAAAATCTGCAGAATAAAACCTGCATTCTGCCACAGGTATAGCTGTATTCTTCCTGGAGGGTTGCAGAATAAAAGTGTTACTACTTCTGTACAAAGATAAAGCTGTAGCTCAACACCCCAAAATGGCTGTATGGAGGTTTCTTCCTAGTGAGTTTTCAAAGTAATGTAAGCTATGCAAAGGAAGTAAGTGTACCAGTGTACACATATTCTTGCACTTGGTAACACTGGCAAAACGTTAACTCTTTTGAAATGTTACTACTAAATAAAGTGTAAGAAATAGTGCAATAAAACAGCTCCAAAGCATACATGTACTTTCTACTTGATAGTGGGTGCACGTGCACATTCTCACAACAGCTTGTCAAAACATACATACGTGCTTTTAGCATGTCAGCTGGAATTAATAACCTTGATACATGTTTAAAATGGCAAGTTTGAGTATGACTGATATATACACAGTTTGAACTCCACAGCAGAACTACTAGTCTAACGAGAGGGATTTCCTCTCTTTGGAAAAATGCCCATCTATTATCCTCAAATTCTTTGCCACTAAGCAGATCAGTTTGATATCCAAATGCTCATTTTCACACTCCTAACTGTTGTAAAGTAGGCATTGGAGGATGCAGTCTAGTATTAAAGATGATGTTAAATGATTAAATGCAGATGCATGTCTGCACAAAAGGAAAAGCCACTGTTTTGACTTTCATGACACATTATCTAAAGACTGAAAAGAGGGCAAATGTAGTGAAACAATAGCCTTGAACTTTTCTTTTGTGTATTTTAACATTCATAGAAACAAATCCCCGACTTGGAAAAATGCACACAAATGAGTGTACATGTATATATGTATGTATAGCCATGCAGAACGTAGATCATCCCAGCTTGTTGACATGTGGCATGGCTTTGTTTTCATCAAATGCAGGGATGATCAAGCCCTGTTATAATCAAGCTGGATTTTGTCAACTGTAGCATTGCTATGGAGGATTTACTGTTCTCATAGTCGAGTCATTGTGGAACTGGTATGGATAAGTTAGGGAGCATGGAGACAGAGCTCTCCTACATTGGGGTATGTGATGGTAAATTCTCCCCCACATATAAATTATGTTGTTTCTGCTATGATCTTGAATGGTATCTGTGTGGGTATGTGTGATTTCATTTTCATTGCCAAGCATTAGGAAGTTGCTAAAATATTTTGGTTATTTTTGGACATTATCTGCTTCCTAAATGCAAAACTTCTTTTTTATGTGTGTGTGCATTTTCAGTGTTAGACTATGGGGGTTTTAGGCAGCCATAAGGTGTAATGTGCATTGCATGTGTGTGATGGAGTGTATTTTCTTTCGTCAGTTCCATATGTGTTTGATTTTTTTTTTGGGGGGGTGTGTGTTTTGTTGGTTTGTATGTGTGATGTTTGATATACATAAACACAGAGACACACACACCACTCATGAATGATAATTTTCATTATTAAAATGGAACTTGCCAGGATTAGGGTTAGGAATTATTGCAACACACCGAATTCAGGCTTGGGGAATGGTGTAAGATAACGAGCACATAATGGCCAGAGGACTCATGAAACCCAGACAGTCTCTGATCAAAATGACTACATGGTGCCTTGGGTTTACTATCAAAATGTTAAAATTTGGTTCAGCGAACGCGGAAAGTTGAACATTAGTTAGTTGACTTTCTGTGTTGCTGAATGCTAGGAGATCGAGATTACATATCAGCGAATGCAAGTGTGCATTCAATGATAGTAACTGAATGTTGTGAGTAGAGTTCTGGTACAGTGCGGAAAGGGAAATGTATCCCTTTTTTCACTGCAGTGCGATGTCAGAGTTAGAATATTTAATATGCAGGGGTGTGGGGGGCTTGCCCCCCTGCTAAAACATGATTGATAGTGTAGGTGTTTCATTTACGTTTGCACCTACACTGCCATTATGGCCGATTTTCGACATTAATGTTGAATCTGTTAAATTCGATCAACAGATTCGACATTATAAGCTAATTAGTACACCGGAAGTGTTACGTCATTTTCATTGTATCGAACATTCAGTGTTCTAAATGTCAATATTTTGATAGTAAACCGGTGCCTTGTTGGCTTAACACCTGCATGATTAAGGTGAAAGCTGATGTAATGCTAGTTTACTGATAGCCATGAGTAGGATGGATTTGGACAGATTTGAAGTTTCCAGTAGAAAATGAATTTAGTTTTGTGGACTATTACTTCATAAACAGGCAGGAACCTAAGATGATCCAAGGAGGAGAGAAGTGCCAGCTGTATATAGTCAGATTCATCTCATCTCACTACGTGGTCTCTGTCCTACTCTGAAATTGCTCGTCTTGAAATGCCCAGTCAGGTGAGAAGAAATTTTCAAATTCTGTGCTGAGAAAAGTGCATCTGAAGTTTCTCCTGGCTGATAAAAGGAATGCTTTACAGCAGCTGCAAGTCTTAATGAAAAAAGCTCTGACGTTTTTGTTTCAGTCACCAAACAGCTATGATGGTGAGGTCCTTGAAAGGATACCACCAACTGATTTTATACCCTTATTTGGAGACCTCAGAAGTCATGTAGTGATTAATGGAAACACATGTATGGGCCTAATTGTGAGGAACAGGCTGCACAAATTGTGACTTCTTACTTGATTTTTTAAGCAGGTAATAAACTGGAAATAAGACTTTATTATAACATAAGGGGATGTATAACATTAGTTTGTAACAAAAACCTTGGGCTGAAGGTTGATAAGCCCCTTTTTGATTGTATCAGCAGATTTGAGGCCATGCTTTCTGGGCCTACAGGGAAGAGAGCAGTAAGGCTGTCAAGTGACAGCCACTTGACTATGAGCTGGATCCACTGGATAGGATATCAGCTGGATAGAAAAGAGAGACCTAGATGAGATGTGAACATCACTTGGTGGTGTCTGAGATTTCTATGTAATGCAAGTTCATCTCTTACATCTGAAAAGTCTTTGATTACATTCCTATTGAAGCTGTGAACACTGAGCCCAAATAAACCATCTTCATGATATCGGTTAAGGCAGCAGCATGGAGCTGTGGCTGCAAGATGGTTGATGCCAACAGTAAGTTCCACTGCTGGGCAATATCAATGAGGAAAACAGTTAAGCTGAGAAAATATAGTCTTTTGAGCAGTACTTGTATTGGGTCTTCCGATTCAGCTGAGATGTGCTGTTAGGCAAACAAATTCACTGCTGTAGAGTTTGATTAAAAGGAAGTTTGAAAAATAGGAAGAGTTTGGAGAGTCCACGGAGAAAGTCTGTTGGGTGGCCTTTAAAGGTCCTGGCAAACCATTCAGAATCTCACAAGAGATGGGCAAGATCTCTGTTAAGCTCAGATAAGCCAGAGAAATGAAAAGTTGACCACTAGTAGGAAAGTTGCTTGGATGCAAAAGAAGCATTTTGAGGGACTTAACCCATGGAGACTTATTAATGTCAGGAGGTTGGGTATGAACACCTTTACTGGGTTGCTCATTACAATCATCACAGCAGTTATTAAAGACCTCCATACTTGTAAGGTCTCAGATGGAATGAGAACAAACTGGAGATTTTGAAGGTATTGCAATGTTAGAGTAGTGTGAATAACATGCCTATTCACTGTTGCATTGAAGGTGTGGGCAATAATCTACATAGACTGGCAAACTTTGGTGGTGGCCCCTATATTAATTAATGTTTACTGGAATCTCCTTCAAAATTATATCAGTTGTTAGATAGCCTGAAACTTTTTGGCAGCAAATTACAACAATAATCACAGTCTTATGGGTCTGAACTGATCTGTGAATTTTAATTAGGAGCTGAGTTCTAAGTCAAAACTCTGCTTCGTATAAGCCCCCTCAACACATATACACTTTTTAAAAACTTTTATTGTGAAATCACTGTTCCTCAGAGTAAGGGATCACTGCAAGAAACTCAAACTTTAGTGTTAATATTCACCCATATTATTCACTTTAAATTCTGCTGTTCTAAGGCTATTCTTGGAATTTTAACAGACACTGTCAAAAGATTTATAAATAAGCTGCAACTATAGCAAGTAGTAAAGTAATATAGTTATTTCTTTTGAGTGTCTGTCTGTGTTGCTCCCTGCAGTACATAGGGCTAAGGAAGCTGGAAGAACCAAAGAAATTTTAAATATTTTAATATGCACAACTTTTTGAAAAAACAAGTTGAGAATAACAGTGCTAATCAGAATAGAGAAATCTAATATAAAATTTCATAATAAGTATACCAACAAAAACAGAGCGAGTATAGGAGCTAAAATAACTACATATACACAAGATTTCAACCTGGTGTAAAGAATGAAATTAACATACAATGTTCATTGTTATCAAGTAGTTTGCCAATGTCTAAATTGTTTATTTTGTAATTTTTAGCAGTTTTTGCTCCTCTGCTTCATTATATGTCCTTTCTGCCAAATACCCCACATCCATAACCAGGTCTGTAAGTTTCACCAATAAAGCTGGGGCCCAGCTGTAAGGAACTTTGAGTGTCCCGGGGTATTTTTGTACTTTAGGTTCCACTCTATTGCTTCCCCTCTCCCTGCATGATGTTCATGACTTCATTTGAGGGATGTGCTGCTTATCTCCATGCCATGCCCCTCATCACAACATCCCCAGCCTCCATCAGGGATCAGCACAAGAAATACCTATGTAACCATCCACCCCCTCAGGATGGCCATGCCGTCCCTCTGTGCTACTTCATTAATTGCTTCAGCTGCTAATTGAGCCTGGGTTGGCTGGCCTGTACTCGAAGCTTTATGCTCCTTTGCCATAGGAGCAGATTGTTTATTTTGTAATTTCAATGCTATAATATACTTTCTCATTACATTTCCAAAACCGAGACAGGGAAATTTTAAGAAAATTTAACCCCTGTATAGTAATCTAATATATATAAAAACAAAACGTATACCTTGCTGAGTATTGTCCTGCTATTATATTTAGTTTTAAAATACCTGCAGTTGATTGTTTCCAGACAATTTCTCACCAACTTATTTGTGTTTCCTTTGGTTTTTAGATGGATAAAATCCCACATTGTTTTGCCTAACTTATAAGATTGGGGGTTGGTATAATGGTTAAGTTGTTTACCTCACAGACAAAAGGTACAAGGTTTTGTTCTCACCTTTAAAGGGGGAAATTGACTAGTCTTAAAATGGCCCACAGTGTTAGCCTAGTATTTACCTATGAACTATGCAGACCAAAACTATGAAAAATGCTTGTTTCTGCTTTCTTGAAAATCCTGCATTATTAAACCTTACTTTGAAAGCACTAAACTAGTTTCACAGGTGCTTTATATGCAATAAAGCAAAATGAGAAAGTAGTGTAGTAAACTTATTAAAATTAAACTGAATATTGTTCAAAGACACACACCATCATTTTTCATATCAGAGACTGGATTTAAGAGATGTGTTGTACCTATCCAATACAGATACAAGAAAAAAACACTTAATTTTAATTTGGATCTCACACACACAAGATAAAATTGCCTAGTTATTATGTAGAGCTGCAGTCAGCTTTTGGACATATTTTAGATTTTGTCATTTATACCAGTGCTGTTTTTATCTAATGCACTACTGTGATAATGTATATAATAGTAAATAGTTTATATCAATACTATACATAGATTAATTTTGCAAATAAGAACTATATGTGAGGTTTGGTGAATTTTTAATTGCCTAAAATCAGAAGATATTTTTAATATGAATAATTCTGTTTATGGATTATTCAGAATAGGCTGTAAAGTAAGACTATGTCATTACATTGATTTCACCAATGAATGGACATTATTAATTATATTAGTTATAGTCTCACAGTTGTAACTTGAAATGAACAAAAACTATAAATGCTTTGGATTAAAGTTTGTTTTGTAAATTTGTAGAAATAACTCACGGGGATATTTTTATTTCATAGAAATTTAATATGTGTAACTGGTTTATAGGTTAATAGGTTATTACAAGATTAACAACCACTAGAGCCTTTGTAAGTCTAGCCCTGCACCCAACCCAGTTTTCTCCCCAAATACCTTGGTCGCCTATTAGGGAGGGTATTTTAGTAAGGAGGTAGGTAAGTGTTTTGTGTTTGTTAGATAATATTTTCCTTACTGATAGGCTCTGTCCATCAACAACATGTGAGCCAGACCGGGGTTGAATTTCAGCTTTCCCATCAAATGATCAAGGTTTCATCTGACTAGAGTCAAGGATGAACTCTGCTTTACATGGTTAAAGAGCCTATTCCATAACATGGAAATCCTTTGTGTCACATATCTATCTCTCAAACATGTTCTATTTATAAGTGAAGTTCAAATCCTTGGATCAAGTCTTTAGTGCTGTTTGTTTTGTGAATGTACAAAAGATCTGCCAGGGATGGATCTTAGGATGCCCTGTAAGCCAGGCATAGTTTGCCTGTGGGATACTATATAAAGAGACGGGACCTTTAGATGCTCTGTGTAGAACAAGGTATTCATGCTCTGGATTCTCCTGGTGATTTTTTCATTCCTTTTTTGACTTGTTAAAGCTTAATCATATCAGTGCCTGGTACATCATCTACACATGCCACGTATTGCTCCAGTAAAGCTTAATCATTTTGATGTCTGGTACATCATCTACACATGCCACATATTGCTCCATTAAAGCCTAATCATTTTGATGTCTGGTACACCATCTACACATGCCACGCATTGCTCTGTTAAAGCTTAATAATTTCAGTGTCTGGTACACCATCTACACATGCCACGTATTGCTCTACACCAACACCCTGTGGTAGCTCTCCTCAGATATGGCCACATATGCTGCCTAGCTTTCATCAGCTATACACCCACCTTATAAATGTTTAGCTCCGCTACACCTTAACACACTCGGTACACATGCCCTTGATGTACATATGCCTAACACAGACATACACCTCAGATACAGACCCACCACAGTGCTCAAGCTTTGTGCCCATTTGAAGTGTCTGAACATCAGTTCATGTAAATCCTAGCATAAAGCAATTAAGGTTAAAGACAACAAAGCTACCCTACCTTGTATATAGCTTTGCCTAACACACACTGCTATACCTCTGCTCCGATGCACGTACACACATGTGCTTGAGATTTTCTCACAGTCATGATGCAGATACATCAGTCCATAAGTTTAAGACAACCCAAACCATTACTGCAGTAAATGCTAAACTGCAGCCACAATTGTAATGAACCATTATAGCATACTTTCACCTAGCCCATAACCAATCAACCAACCATGACAGTATACATAGCCTCTCAAGTAATTAATAACCAACCATCCCAAACAGCAGTCCACATATAAAAATATCCATGCTATCTGCTAATGTTTTGATTTTCAGTCAGAAATGTTAGAATGTATTAATATCATTAAACACTTTGGATTAACATTTACATTTTTGCTAAATAATAGCAAAATTCTGAAATCCC